>NW_015172573.1:280168-282604 GCF_001447785.1 Gekko japonicus
AATATGGCACATCCTCAAAATCATCGAGATACTGATACAGAACTGAGAATGAGCTGCTAGCCACAGACCGGCACCAACAGTGGTTGCACTCTTCAGCTTTGTGTCAAGCCATTTTACAACAGCAAGTTCAAGAACCGTTAAAGATTATTATTCATTGCTAAGAATATAATTTGCCTTAGAGACAGCTGACCAAGCCGTATTACCTTCAGCTCTGACAACAAATCTAGAGTGTCTTGGGGAGTGCTGGTCCGTGCCACAAAGTCCACACCTTTGAGGAACTTCATTTTGCATCCTGAAGAAAGAAAGACACCTGTACGTCAAGAGCCCACATATAAACAGATTGTACGTATGCTCACTGCAACTTGTGAACAGGCCTAGTGGCTGTCAGGTCTTTCACATCACCTGCTTTTTGGCCTTTTTCACTGGAGATGCAGGGGATTGAACCTGGGATCTTCTGCATGCAAAACAAGGCTTGTCCACTGAGCCACAGCCTCCTCTGCTACGGTACGTTAGCAGCAGTTGGTAGACAAGCACAAAGGGCTGATATATACTAAGCAAAGCAGCAAGACCAAGAGGCAGACTGCCCTATCTGAACTGCTGTCATGTACCGTGGAAGGAAGAGTGATGGATTCAGTATTTGCAGCCCAGTATAGATGAAGAAGAGGAGATTGGATTTATACCCCGCCCTTCACTACCCAAAGGTGTCTCAGAGCGGCTTACAAACTCCTTTCCCTTTCCCTCCCCACAACAGACACCCTGTGAGGTGGGTGGGGCTGAGAGAGCTCTGACAGAAACTGCTCTTTTTCAAGAACAGCTCTTATCAGAACTATGGCTTGCCCAAGGTCATCCAGCCAGGTGCAAGTGGAGGAGTGCGGAATCAAACCCGGTTCTCCCAGATTACAGTCCGTGCACTAAACCACTACACCAAACTAGCATCACTGGTATGCTATTGCCTCTCAGCACATTCAGCCTCTGTAGCTGGGGCTACAGGAGAACATCAAGAAGGACACACACAAGCATCTGCCTTAATGAGGTCAGGTTGTTGGTCTATCAAGATCAGTATTGTCTACTCTGACTGGCAGCAGGTCTCCAGGGTCTGTCAAGGACTTGCCTCGTCCGGGGAAATGAACCTGGGACCTTCTGCATGCAAAGGAATGGGGAATCAAACCTGGTTCTCCAGATTAAAATCCGCTGCTCTTAACTATTACAGCACCCTGGTTTTCCCTAGAGTCACAGCCCCTCCCTTGAACCACCTGGAAATTCAAGGTCTGAACTAATACTCATCCCATTTTAGCAGCTTAAGCTTGTAAAAACTCAGAAACACCTGGTAAGCTCAGTCCCACTTACCTGCCATGCCACACAAGCCTATAGCCTTAACAGCGCTTTTAATTAACCTCATACTGTTCACTCTCCCTGACTTCACCCCCATGTTGAGCTTACATTGATCTACAAAAACTTGATAGCAGCTACGTTGACCAAAACTTAACTCAGTAATCAGGAGCACCTCACTCACCCCTCACTTGCATTTAGGCAGTAAGCAGGCCTCAAGTGAAGCTACAGAAAATGAACTATGAGCCTACAGTCTATCTGGTCATGTGAATGTCCGTTCAGGTGTTCTCTTCCTTATGACCTTCCCTGTTCCTGGAACTCCAAGCTCCTTATTAACACTACCTCAACCCAGCCTAAAGCCTCTGCAAGAATTCTGGAATGCAATTTGTAGAACAGCTTGTTTTCAAATCAATAAAATTTTTCTAATTACACACATGCTATCAAACCCCATTTTACCTTTAAGAGCCCTTGCTGACTCGTACCTAATACAGCAGGGATTCTCCCATTTTTTTTAGGCCTGTGGACACCTTTGAAATCTTGAGAGGGAGTGGAGAGCATCATCTCCCAAAAAGGCTAAGGAAAGTCCAAGTGCTTCTTCATCCGAATGAGAGCAGCCAATAATAGGCCCTGTCTTGCAAAGGCCCTGCCCATTTTCTTAAAAACTTGGCAGGCACCATATTGGGGAACCCCGCAAAGAAGCCTCCCACTCAAACTCCATAACTTTCAAAGTCCATGTATGCTATTGAATTTAAAACCAGTTTAACCACCACCAGTCCCTGCAACACCTGCCTGTCTGTAAACAAGACCAGGAAAACCTTTTAATGGGGTGGGTGGGAAAGACATTCGGCCATATAAAGACCTACTAATTTCAAAAATGGAACAAAGTTTGAGTCCAGTAGCATCTTTAAGACCAACAAAGTTTAACGCTGGTTATAAGCTTTTGTGTGCATGCACACGAAAGCTTACACCCAGAATTAAACTTTGTTGGTCTTAAAGTTGCCACTGGACTCAAACTTTGTTCTGTTGCTTGACCAACACGGCTACCCCTGAATCTAACTTCAAAAAAAATTGGCAAGGTAGGGAATCATAGCAGTTAACCTTATTTGA
>NW_015172573.1:282700-301804 GCF_001447785.1 Gekko japonicus
ATACACCATTACATTACCAACAACCTCATTAAAAAGCCATTTTTCAGATCTCTCCCATACTTTGGCATACAGCCTCTTTCCCCCCAAGCCCCACGACCTACCCGACACCAGCAAGCTTTTTCTTTACCTACTAACCGGCCACACAGCCGGCAAAACTACCACGGTAGAAGGCAGGAAAGAGAACCAGCCCCGCGCCACGTTCAAATCGACGTCCCCGACCAATCGCGGCCGCCATGCGATAACTCCGCCCCTTTCCTGTCTACTGCCTTCTGGGAATTGTAGTTCTTGTTTCCCCACTGCATAGCTGTGGATTTGCAGGGATGTGACGGGTTTCGTTCTCTCGCAGGTGTGTTTGTGCACTGCGCAGCTAGTAAAAGGCCACTATGCCGGGCAGGAGGAGCGACTCGTCCAGTTGCAATCCATGTGAACTCTTCTTAGAGAGCATGCGTCCCATAGAAGATAGCGAGGCTTACGTCTGAGTAAACATGCGTAGGATTGGGCTGTACAAGATCGAAACTTTCGGGCGGTACCCATGGCCGACTGTGAAACTGTGAATGACAGAACAAATTTAGAGTCCAGTGGCAGCTTTAAGACCAACAAAGTAAGCACACTTTTCAAAGACACTGGAATGGAAGGAAAGGTTCAAACTTATACAGAGCCAGTTGGGTTGGGGGTAAGTGTGCGGACTCTAATCTGGGAGAACTGGGTTTGATTCCCCACTCCTCCACTTGCACCTGCTGGATGACCTTGGGCAAGTCGTAGTTCTGATAAGAGCTGTTCTTGAAAAAGAGCAGTTTCTGTCAGAGCTCTCTCAGCCCCACCTACCTCACAGGGTGTCTGTTGTGGGGAGGGGAAGGGAAAGGAGTTTGTAAGCCACTCTGAGACACCTTTGGGTAGTGAAGGGCGGGGTATAAATCTAATCTTCTTCATAGAGAGGGGCTGAACAGCAAATTAACATGCAACATGACAAAGATGTTTTAAGCAGTGTTCCCTCTAAGCTGAGTTAGTTTGAGCTAGCGCATAGTTTTTAGCCTCTGGCTCAGCACTTTTGTCTTAGCTCAGGAAGGATGGCTCCAGAGCAAACTAATTTATGCAGTAGCCAAATTGCTCGCTCACAACCTTAATGCCAGTAGCTGACAGGACTCCATAGCTTAGAGCAGGGGTGTCAAACATGGGGGCTGGAGCAGGCCCCTGGGGGGCTTCTATCAGGCTCGCAGTGGAACTGGCCATCTCCTGCTTCCAATTCTGCTGCTGCATCATAGCTTGCTTCGCCAGACTCTCTTAAATCACTCAGCCAGTTAATGTTTTAACCTGGGTCCTAGACCCAGAACTCTGAGCATGAGATTTCTGTGGTGAATGTCAATAAATCAAAAGTAGGTTTGCAGCCTACAGAGCTAATGTTTTAAGCATGTTTTTATTTTAAGTAAAAAAAAATCTTTGTGTTTGTGTCCTTTATAAAGTTTATATCTCTGCTGCCTGGCATTACATTTTATGACACACATGGCCCGGCCCAAAAAGGTCTCATTTATGCCAGATCTGGCCCTCATAAGAAATGAGTTTGACACCCATAGCTTAGAGGGAGGATTGGTTTTAACATAGGCGGAAACAATCTAAATAACAAGCTAAGGTTATAAGTTCAACAGTTATAAAGCAATAAATATGTAAAAATAAGACTGAGGCTGCAGTCACACGCAACATTAGCCACGCAAGAGATACGGAAGACAAGCAGAGTTTCCGGTCGCGATCTCACCAGCACATCTGGGAAGCGTAGCGCTTCCGTGGCACAACTGAGGCTTCCTGCCGAAAAAGCGCAGCAAAAAACTAGTACCTTGGAGGTACTAGTTTCCAGAAACTGCGGGGCAAGGGCGGGCGTCTGATCGCGTTTCCGGTGGCATCCGGCGCCCGCCCATGTCCCCTTGCGGAAAAGGGGTTTTTTTCCCCCAAGTCTCCGTGGATGCGCACACGCACCCAACGGAGCATGCGCATTCGTAGTGTACACAAAGAAAACCAGTTTGCCGCGCCGCACGCTTCTTCATTGCGCGCAGGCGTGTGTTGTGATCGGCACCTCTCCCTACCCACGGAAGCTCCACAGAACCTCCACAGAACCTCCACAGTAGGTCTGATCGCTTTACTGCATGTTAGTTTGCCCCGGGGCAAACAGCCACACTTCTCCTCTGCAGTTTCCTGCCCGTGTGACAGGGGCCTGAGAATGGTATTTGTGACGGAGTTTTTTAAAAGGGATTAAAAGAAGCTGGAAACTATTTCAGTTTTCTCATCACCACCTGTTTTGAGAACATGGAAAAAGACTGCGTTTACAAATAATTTCAAAAATGGGCCGCTCAAAGTGCTATGAAGTGGGTTGCATCCCGGCCTGTGTTCTTGGGGATATAAAAGTGCAATGCACTTCTAGGACGGAGAGAGCAGCACTGCATGGTTGAAAGAGCTTACTTACACACATATATATTACAAAGAAAAGAATGCTGTAAAAAGACCTCCACACGAGAGAGGAGACGGATGGAGCATCGCAACAGGGTCTCATTTAATCACTCTCAGCATTCCACAATTAAGGAGGATAGATCTGCCCATCTAGGTCCGATTTTGATATTTATTTCCTTCAGTATGTTTTCCCCTGGAATTAAACCCAAACAAATGGTGACCATATATGAACCCAGCTTGTTATTCCAGTTTGGTCCTTGCATCTGTTAAACACCATTTATCATGCTGATGCTCATTTGCTACTCACCCTCTACCTGTATGTATGGACTAGTAACTTCCATTTCATTGTATCTGAAGGAGTGTGCGTGCACACGAAAGCTTATACCTTGAATAAAACTTTGCTGGTCTTAAAGGTGCCACTGGGCTCAAACATTGTTTTTCATATATTAGCCATTCCTAACATTCTGTCATCATTGTCATCATTGTCATCCCACATTAGTGCTGTGCAGATAAAGATATGGGATCAGCTGGAAACATGCCACAGTAACATCTAGACTACTGTAATGTGCTGTACATTGGTCTCCCCTCAGAATCAATTCGGAAACTCCAGTTGGTGCAGAACGCTGCAGCTCGGCTATTATCGGGAGCTAGATGGGGCACACATATTACTCCCATTCTACAGACTATGTGGAGCTGTGGTGGCTCAAGTGGTTAAGACGCTGAACTGCAGGCTGTGGAAGGCCAGTAGTTCAGCAGTTAGAGACCCAGGTGCCGCAAGCCGGAGTGAGCTCCCGTCTCTAGTTCCAGCTCCTGCCAACCTAGCCGTTCGAAAGCAAGAAATTGCAAGTAGATAAATAGGTACCGCTTCGGTGGGAAGGTAACAGCGTTCCGTGCACCTTGGTGTTTAGTCATGCCGGCCACATGACCACGGAAACGTCTTCGGACAGCGCTGGCTCTTCGGCTTCGAAACGGAGATGAGCACCGCAACCCTAGAGTCAGATTCGACTGGCTTTCGAGCAAGGGAACCTTTGCCTTTACAGACTATGTAATTTTTGCATCTTTTAATGTGTCGTGTTAATACTTATGCTTGGCTTCAGTTCTGTTTTCTAAAATTTCTGATTGGTTCTACAACTCTAATCCTATTGCACTGTTTACTGAATGTCTCGATTGTAATGACTCACTCTGTGTAATCCACCTTGAGTCCGAGTAAGAAAGAGGGACTATAAATAACATAAATCAGTATGCAAAAAGCAGCTCGTAAACCTCAGCCAAACTTGTGCCCCTGAACACCCTTTTACAGACGAGATACTAGTATTTGTGTCCACTATCACAACTGCTGCTTTTGGTCCCTTCTCCCATTCTTTCTGCCCCCGATCAATGGAAGCAGGATCCATTGCAAACTCACCCAATAGTGAACATTGCACATACCATGTCAGCCTTTGGATAGTGTGTGCCAACATCCTGTTTACAAAAATTCTGCTACTCAGGGTTGAGGGCCTCTGAAGTTTCTTTTCTCAAGGGGAAACACGATAACTATGATCAGTGACAACAAGCACCTACAAGGTTGCCAACTCTGAGTTACAAAATTCCTGGAGATTTGGAAGTGGAGAGATCAACAGGGTCTCCAAAGTATTTTTCTCCAGGGGAACTGATCTGTGTAGCCTGGAGATAATTTTTAATCCTGGGAGATCTCCAGGCCCCACCTGGAAGTTTGCAACCCTAGCCCCTGAGCATATACAGAGTTGCAGCCATGAATCTCCCTGTGGTGGATCTTTTGTGAAGGGCGTTTCCTCACTTGCAGATAGGCCAGCTGTGTTTGCAACGGCCAACCCTGCCCGTCTTTGTGGGCAGTGATCCTCTATCCTTGAAGCATCTTCTGTGAAATGGCAGGTTGTCTGACCAAGGGAGAAGCTACCTGGCTAAGTTTTGGGTTGGCTGATTCACTTGCAGGGCAGATGAAAGATCAGTACATATTAATGCCCTGTGCAATAAGGTCCCAACCACATCCACAATCCATTTTATTAAGGAGTGGAGGTGTGCAAATGTGCAATAACTGGGTGTGCAATAAGACCCACCTTAAAAAGTAGGAACAACCGCACAGCGCATGGAAGACACTTCTTGCATGGGCTTAGATCATCTCACAAACCCAGCAGAACGGCAAGCATCCACACACCCCAGGCAGACAACACATTCATGCCTTAACATGCAAGGCCTTCCTAGTCTACATTTGGGCCAAGCCAGCTCTATTTCCAACCTGAGGGGGTTGATGTGTGGGTGTGAAGAATACTCCCAAACAAAAAGCACCAGCAGTATGCGGGCTTACAGGTTCTCGTTGGTCAGGTAATACTAGTCTGATGCAAACTGAATGTGTATGCTGTAAAAGGCAGACAGCAGCTGCTGGGAGCCAGGTTCTAAAGGAAAACCCTGGAACCCGCTCAGATTCTAGGTGCGCAAGCCGGTGTGTGTCTGTGGTAAATTTCCAGGGAGACGGAAAGGATCCTGTGGCCACTGGAGCCTTCCCCGCACACACATCTCGAAAGAGCTGCTATGATTCTAGTTGGGGGAAATGGCCCAGGAACAAGCCAGCACTGCAGGGACCGATCACCTCAGACCCAGCCAGAGGCAACAACGATGGGGTGTCAGCTCACCTCACCGTTGCTGCCTCTGTTGACACTGCAGAGGTGCTGAGCTTGGCTCTGTTTGCTCCTGGTGGCCAGCAGCCCATCGGGAGCCTTCCCTGTGAGTTAGACAGCCAGTCCACCCATTTCCAATTATACTTCCTCACACATGGTTTTACAAAAAAGAATCAGACATACCTTTCTGTTCCTTGCCTCGTGCCGCCATCAGGATAGCCACCTTACCTCAGGCACATAGGCAACTGGCTGCCTGTGGAGAGTGAGAAGTACCACCTGTTGACCAGACAGGGATGTTTCTATAATGGGAAGAGTTTTTTTCTTTTCCTCTTTCAGACTGTCGCCATGCCACAAACGAGTTTAGTGTTGGCACGTGGAACTGGTAAGACTGCGTTTGTGATCTAGTAACTTCTGCAGCCATATTTGAGACTTTTTGTTGTTCAGTCGCACCGTCAAGTCCGACTCTTCGCACCCCCATGGGCCACTGTTCTGTCCATAAACCCTCACACTCAGGAAGGGGCTATACCAGGGGTTCTCAACATGGTGCCTCAAACACCACGCCACCTGCCGACATCTTTCCTGGCACCCACCAGGTGCTTTAAGAAAGCGGGTGTGGGGCCAGGTGTACAGATTAAGAAGAAGAAGAAGAAATTGGATTTATACCCCGCCCTTCACTACCCAAAGGTGTCTCAGAGCGGCTTACAATCTCCTTTCCCTTCCCCTCCCCACAACAGACACCCTGTGAGGTGGGTGGGGCTGAGAGAACTCTGACACAAACTGCTCTTTTTCAAGGACAGCTGTGCCAGAGCTTGTGACTGACCCAAGGTCACATCAGCAGGTGCAAGTGGAGGAGTGGGGAATCAAACCCGGTTCTCCCAGATTAGAGTCCGCACACTTAACCACTACACCAAACTGGCTCTCTGTTTGTTATTAAAATAACATTGCTTTGGTGGGAGCTGCCACTAGTGTCGGTTTTATTCTTTTTCACACTCCTCTGTCCCAGTGTATTTTTAACAATTACACCTCATGTCCCCTGCGCTTGGGCTTCCTCTGTGTGGGGCTTTGCCTCCTACAGCAGCCATTTTGTAGTTGCGCCCACCACCCTGTATTAATGTAATGAATGAATTAATTTGTACCCCACCCTCCCCACAAAAGCAGGCTCAGGACGGCTTACGCTGGTTAATACATAAATAACAATTAAAACCCACATAAGATCATCTAAGAACAGTTCAATTATAAACTGTATTGGAATTCCAAAGGCAGCCCAGAGGCTCAGAAAGGTTGGGGAACTCTGGGCTATACACTGAACAGACTGGAGGCAGCAGAGTGGTGTAGCGGGAGTATGTTTAAGATGTGGCCTGGTAAGGAAACACTGTGGTAGTTCTGAAAATGGAGACGAAACGGGCAAGAAGATTAAAGCCTTCCAACAAGTACATTCGCCAATATTGGAGGGCAGCAGTGGCGGCTGAACGATGCGATGAATCGATGAGCGGCGAGCCGGCAGAAAGAACATGGCAACGGATCGGCGGCAGACGGCAGGTGACTCGGGAGGCGATTGGAGGCGGCGTGGAGGCGTGGTGACGCAAGCACGGTCGGAGCCTCAAGGACAGAGACCAGTTGCGACCTCATCGTGCAGCCGCATGCCATAAAAGGACCATCCCAGGAAGCCGAGACGAAGAGACGGAAAAAAAAGAAAAAAGACCTCCGCCGAAGGACACTACCGCCTGGTCCTAGCAAGACCCCGCCACAGAAAGACCTACACTGCGTAGGTGCCTGGTAAGGCATCCATCTCCCCTGATATGTATGTGGCCCTAGTTAGACGATTAAATGTATATGTGTAAACCGCTCCGAGCCTCCAGGAAGGAGTGGTATAGAAATGTAATGTAATAATAATAATAATAATTCCAGGATTTAGCACATTAGGGCCATCATTGCTGTAACTTCAGGGCACATGATGCTGTTAGGAAAAGGAGCATGCATGCACGGTCATTTCTGCCTCAGCAAAATGTAGTGGGAACTCTCAGTCTATATGAATGCAATTCAAATGAAATCTTAATAATCAACATCTACCTCAGGCAGAGTGCTTCTGGGGGAGTATATTTTAAAAGCTGTGGGAAGACACCACTTTGTTAACTAATAGGAAGTGAGGGAAAGGTAGGCGTGTGTGCATGCCAGAAAAGCAACTAAGTTATCGCCTATCTAAAAATAACAATTTTCATTTCAAATCAGCCTCCTAAAATTACAACCTTAAAAGCTGCATTGAAAAAAAATACACTTTAACCTTCCCCTTTGGGGGGAAAAAATCGAGGACTAGAAACATGTCTTTGAACGGTTGTGTCTTTCTTCCCCAAGTGGAAGAAGGGAATCCGATGAATGAAATTTGTAGATTTATACCCACACAGGAAAATGGCACCTAATATAACTGCAAAAAAGAGTGAGTCCTGAAAGACAAAGTGCAAAAGAAATCAATCAAAAACCTGGTTCTTAATCCTCCAGAAGTACAGAAATGCGATGTCTGCACCTGGGGATTCAAAATATTGCACCTAACACTTGAACTATCAAACCTGTGGCTCAGCAGCAGAGCAACTGCTTTACATCCAGAAGGCCCAACCTTCAATCCCTGGCATTTCCAGTTAACCAGATCAAGTAGAAGATGCTGTGAAAGACCTTGACCCTTGTCAGCTGTTGCCGTGGATCCCATCTTTAGCTGGAGGCAATGCATTTTCCGTTTTATTTACCTCACAGCATACCTGGTTACAGAGATTCAAGGCAGATAACACGACTAACAGTGCAACCCTAAGCAGTTACTGAAATCAGTGGGCTTAGACTGGCATTCCTTTTCTTAGGACTGCACTCTAAGCAACAGCTCCCCCAGTTAAGGAGCCTTTCTCCAGCCTATATGGCTCTTCTGTCAAATGAAGTCTTCAAACCCCATGGAACAGGATGACAGCGGCAGGAGGCACACTGCTGCCAGTCTGAGCAGACCACACTGACCTTGCCAGACTCAGCATACAGCTGCTTGATGGGAAGTATTTCTCCAGACCTGATCACCCACCCCCAAATTAGCATCAAGCCAGAAGAAAAGGTTTATACATTTTATTTTTATGGTTTAAAATAAAAGCACAGGATAGACAATACGGAATCTGGCTGATATTGTGTAACCCAGTCCAACTGATGCTGATAAATATCAATACCTATCACCCCGCTGCTCATTTTAATTTTTGTTTTTTAAAAAAGAGGTTGTGTCCTTCTAATTTGCCACCACCTATTCCTCTCTTGACCACTGCGGGAGCTAGTGGCATGAGAGGCAGCCCCTGGGGTTTGCTAGCAGAAGTCAAGCTCTTGGAATCAAGAACTCCCAAGTGCAGAGAAGAAAGCAACATTTGACCAAGCAGTCTGAAGTGGACCAACTTTATAGGAAAGAGCAAAAAAAAATTTTTTCCCCTTATGGAAGACACACAGTATTCAGCAGAGGCCCTGAGTTCTCTGTGTAGAGTCCGCTCCAACACCCTCTCCTGTCACATCAACAAGTGAAAGACAACTGCACCACAGCTGAGCACCAAAGTCTGTATCCCAAGCGCAGTATCTCAATGCGCAAGATCAGAGCTCAGGAGAAGAGGCCTCAGTGTGACCCGCCGGGCTGGGCATCCTGAGCTCCGCATTGTTACGGACTACGGTGAAGAGGCTTACAACGGCCAGGAGGGCCATCACCATCATGACGGAACAGATGGTGAACATGTTCCTGGTGCCCGTCTTGTAGTCACTGTCGTGGAGAATAAGCAGGCCGAGGCAGGCCAGCAGGTTGAGAGGGACGCGGAACCAGTTCATGACGCCAGCCTGGTCTTTCTCAGGGATCACCTTCTGCCGGAGAAACCCCATGGAAGGGAAGTAGAGTCCGCAAGAGAGCTCGATGAGGAGGAAGGCCAAGAAGGATTCCAGAGGGTTCTCCTGACCAGGGTTGGTCGAGAAAGTCAGCATGAAAAGGGAAAAGAAAACGATCAAGACCGAGAGGGAGAGTATGTGCATGGGCTGGAGGTGGTACTTCTTGGAGGTGGCGATGCGGTAGAGCGATGAGCCCACCATGCTGGCGACCATGAAGCTGGAGAAGACGATGCCCAGTGGTGGGTCATGGGGATCCAAGACAGGTGTCCAGAGGAAGATGAAAATGTAGATTACGCTTTCAAACAAGGCTTGGATGGTGCCCAAGAGCAGGACTCGGCGGTCGGAGAGGAGACACTTCAGGCCGTCGGTGCAGGTCTTGGAGAGCGCCCGCTTCTTGCCATAATTCTCGTCCCAGTTCTTCATAGCCAAGACACCAGCCATCACGAGAAAGGGGATGGAGACCATGAACGGGGCCACGGGGCCCAAGCCCAGCCATTCGGCAAAGACGTTCGCCACCACTCCTGCTCCAACGGCGATGACACTGTTCCAGAAGGCCGCCTTCGAGAAGGTAGCAGGAATCCACTCCGCTGGGAAGTCATAGCGCTCCACGTGTTCGTGCACGTACCAGGCTTCGAAGGCGGAGAACAGCAGGGCGGTGGACAGCCCTCCCAATATCCTCCCGATGATCAGCACAAAATAATCCCAAGAGAGTTTCGTAAGGCAGCAGACAGAGTATGTTAAGGAGAAGAGGATGCAGGATTTCTTGCGGCCCAAGCGGTCCACGAGGGAAGAGGAGACCAGCCCAAACAGCACCGTGGAGGCGAAACCGCAGACATAGATGATGGCAATCTGGGCCTCCAGAAAGTGATAGTGCTGGTACAGTTTGTAAAGGTAAGGTCCTTGCAGCCAATCAGCTGCAAGAGCCAAGAAGTAGACCTGGTAGTAGTCCACCTGGAAGCGCAAGAAAGCTGGATTGGCGCAAGACCTGCCAGTGAGCTTGGAACGGCAGGCAGAGAATTCCAGGCCGATGCATATCACCAGGAGGAAAGCAAAAGCGACGTAGGCAGCGACCAGCATGGTGCTTCAAATCATCATGTGCGTCTCCCTAGATCTTCTCCCAAAGCACCTGTAAGAGAGGAGTGTGTGAGGCATAAGAACATAAGAAGAGCCCTGCTGGATCAGACCAGTGGTCCATCTACTCCAGCATCCTGTCTCACACAGCGGCCAACCAGTTCCTCTGGACAGCCAACAACAGGGAACAGAGGCTGAGGCCTTCTCCTGATGTGGCCTCCTGGGACTGCTATTCAGAGGTTTACTGCCTACAAATGTAGAAGTTCCCTTTAGTCACCATGGCCACTGATAGACCTTGCTTCCATGAATCTAACCCCACTTAAAGCCATCTATTCCTGTCGTCATCCCTACATCCTCTGGCAGTGAATTCCATATGGAAGAAATGACTAAACCAGTGTGCATGGTAGAAAACCAATTAGAGTGAGTGGCTTTTCAGTAAGATTCAAAGAAGGGCCAAATGCCGTTGTGTGTAATGCACGCCTGTTTCCTAAAGACTTAGCACCAAGTTTCATGTGCTTGGTGTATGCTGTTGCGTAGGCTGACCCTCACACATGCATGTTCTTCCACAAGCAAATTTTGTTATGAGTGGACATCCCCCCCCCCAACAGGGAGATAGGCTTCTGCTCCTGAGCTTCCTACAGGAAACAAGCTGGTGGGTGCTCGGAATAGACTACTGACCCTTTGAACTGATTTAGTCCAATATTTATGTTCACAGGTGATTTTTTAAAAAAACTGCTTGCAAATACTTCCGTTAGAGGCTAATTAGCAGCTGCGCATTCATTTGAGAGGCTAGCTGAAACCGCATGACTGCTTTTGTGTTTATAGTGATGTGCATGAGCGCGTTAGCAATAGCAGAGGGTGAAACTCAGGGGAAAGCGAGTGGAGGTTAGATATGGGGATAGAGAGCAACACAGGACATTCACGTTCTCACCTTTCCTGTAGGGGACCCTTTCCAAAGCTCTGTACTACAGAGACAGCCGGACACTATGAGGAGAGCTTTTTTAAAAGTTTATTTTAAAAAGAAAACTGACTTTTTCGAGAAGCTCCATTTCATTCCAAATAGCAGATTCCAGCCTCAGACAGATGGAACATGCTTGGTCACCATTTACGATGCTCACAATTTACAATGAAGGGCCGGCAGAAATATTAAAGCATTTGGAGGGGGACTATAAAAGTAACCTGACCTCTGCAGTCTTGACAGCCAGGCTAAGCTAAAGATGACTGTAGCGGTGATGGAGACTAGCCCTCGAGGATGATTTGGGCAGGGACAACAAGAAAGGACGATGATAAAGACAACGGGGGAGCTAACCCACATGAGTCCAAATATGTGAGGTTATTTGGTGATGCTAACACCCAACAACAGCGCCATCAGGGCAATACTTTGGACTGAAGGTTGGAGGCCCCAGTTCATGGGCTCAACAGGGGTGTAGGTTCACATCTGAACTGTACATTATAATTGTGGTCTGTGTGTGTGAAAATCACACCACTAAGCCCAGAATCTAAAGTTACATTAACTGCACCACCGATTGTAAGCATCCCTCCTGGCCATCTCTACACTCTCCAGGCACCGGCAAACAAGAATTACCAGTCTGTCGAGCTGTCTCTTCTTTATAAGATAGTTTGAAAACGTTCTACATCAGTGTTTTGCTAGGCTACAACAATGTCTCACAGGGATTTTTTTATATATATATAAAAAGGGCCTATCATTAAGAGTTCTCTAAGAACATTACAGCCAGAAGGGAGACTACCTTTAAGAAAACCTCATACTTGAATCACAGCTTTCACAAAACCCTCTCTACAGCCAAAATGTCCCAAGAGTTAGCTCTTAGATTATCAAACCCATAGCCAATCACTTTCTAGGCGCATCTAGCTGAGCGCCTCCTCCATTCAACTGCCACAAATGAAGAAAATATAACGAAGGAAGCAGGTAAGTCTTCACAATGCCTTAACTCAGTTCCCTCCACACAAATATTTTGTATTGGGTGAATTCTTATTTGTATTCCATTTCGCCCCCCTTGGATTTACTTTGGTAGACAGTTTTCGGCCAACAAAAGCAGGGATAAAATATTTTTAAAATAATATCACCACCACATCACAGTTCCACGGGGTGATGATTCTTTACTAATAATTAAAATCAGAAGGAAAAGCTTAAACTCCTCACCATCCCTCGCTAACTTTATTTCTCAAGCATTTCTATTATTTTGCATCAACTGGCTTTCACAGTGTAACATTATTTCAGATGATAATGTGGGGAGCTCCTTCTGCTTACTGGTGCAGGGTCTACTGTAAAGAGCTTTTGCATTTGACTAAAAATTTCATCAACATCACAGGTCATTGGGCAATGCCAGTAAAGTTGCAAACTGGGTGTCCCTGGGCAAGTAACGTTTCAGTTTCAGCCCCTGTAAAATAGGAACCACCTCTTAAAGGACCAGCTTTGGAGGACAAGCATGGTTTACCCTTCAGCCAAGCTCAAAAGGGTTATCCTTGGCTTTTATGATCCGATACAAGAGAAACGGGCAAGTCTGACAAAGCAAAAACCATTCTATTCAAATCAAGGAAACAAAGATTGAATGCAAAAACCTCAACTCACTCAATAAGTCTAGAAACGGGCAGTTGCAAGATAAAAGACTTATAAACAGAGGAATACAAGCCGTACCTATGGGATTACACCTGAGTCCTCAAAGAAGAGCTACCTAGCAATAGAATAGGCTAGACAGGAGTTTTTGGAATCCTGGAAACACACCCAAGCACGGGACCAATGCTACACACACCTCAAAACTGAACTGACATCTAATGTAGTCAGTGTTAGACTGAACGCCAGGATCCTTTCTCATTCTTAGGCATTTATCAATTGCATCAGACACCCCACCCTCCCACAGCTACACCTCAAGTCTCCTACAGGTGACTTGGTTTTAGGAACACTGCCTTTTCACGGAAGGGGGGGGAAGATAAGATAGCCATATAAAGTCGCATGCAACCAAAATAAAAATACTGTTGGCCAGTACCACAAAACACCTGTCTGTGTATTTATTGCTCTTTCACGAGTATAGTTTCCAGAGCAGATCCACTGGGCGAGTCGCCTGCGACGGGGCAGAAACCCCACCTGCGCCCTGCAGACTTCTCAGCCTTGCCCTAGCCCCTATGTGTCTCTCTGCCTCCCCGGTTCAGATCACCACCCGTCGTGCTCTTGCAGACACTGGGCTGCGGCTCTTCCTTCTCTACGTTTAAGTCCCGCTCGCCCACGCAACTCCCCCCCGTCCTCCCCTCCACCGACCTGCCTGGATCTCCCACTCCGCTCAGCCTCTCCTTTCAGGCTCGCTCACGCTGCCTCCAACCCCTCACTTCCGCTACCGCCTAGCAGACTCGGAAGAACCGCACTGGCAGCCGCCATGCTGGAAAAATGTGCTGTCTGTCACGTGAGAAAGGATTCCTCCCCCCCCCCCCCCCTTTCTCGAACCCCCACAAGGCGGGTACCCCTGCGCTCAAGCGTGGTGTCTTTTCGCTGCAATCGATAAAGTTGCAGCTTTTTTTTTTTTTTTGCGTGATCTCTCCCTCTAGAGGAGGCATTCATTGCATTTGAAAGAAGGATGATATGGAAAGGATCTGGTTGGCCTTTAAGACTCCGTTGGAGTCCTGATTAATTTTGCTGCAACACAAATGGACAGGGCTACCTATCTGGAACGATGCCAGAACTATGCAGATATTACACATATGGATTTCCAGCTGTTTTAGACGGGAATAACTCTCCATGGTGGTAATAATAATAATAATAATTGTATGGCAGTGTGTATATAGCCAGGAGATCCTAAGATTGTCTGGCATCCAGACGTTCTACCTCTTTTAGTGTCATGCACCACCAGGTGGCGAGCTAGACTTGTTTTTAGGGCAAGAGATGTTTAATCAGAGGTGGTTTCAGTTTGTCTCTGCCTGCCTCTGCATTACGCCCCTGGTATTCCTTGGCGGTCGCCCATCCAAATACTAGCCAGGACCAACCCTGCTTAGCTTCTGAGGAGATGGGTCTAGCCTGGGCTATAGCATTGCTATGTATCACCTCCACATTTGAGAGAGGAGACAGGTAGAGCATAATGGCGGGGTCTCAGTCAGTTTTTCTCAGCATTCCACAATTAAGAAGGGTACATCTGCCCATCAATCTCCGGTTTTATTTATTTCCTTCACTTCAGACGCGGCGTTTGATCTGGTGTCATGACAGTTCGACAACGGATTTTATATGCACGATCACACAGTCAAAATCTGCCTCCCATCCCCAGCCGTTGGTTTCTGGCTCAAAACCGCTTTAACCCGGAGTATTTTATTACCAGGTCCCAAAGTGGTGTTTTCTCAGCTCTCCTGTTTAAAGCCGCATTTCCCCCCTGTGTGATCGCTCTTCTGGGGTCAAGCCACTTCCGGTTTAAACTCCTTCCCCTCTCGAAAGCTGCCAGAGGCTTCCGCTTTTCGCCCACTTTTTTTTTTTGCGTCGGCGGTGCGCACATAGGGGGAGCTCTGCTACCATGTTTAGAAAACCGACATTCAAACGGTCACTTGTTTTAGAGTTTAGATGAGTTCAGGACCTCACGGAGGCCATTTCCGGGTCAAATGTTTAAAGGGAAGTCTTTTGTTGGAGGGGTTGGATTGATTCGCCCTGGTGGTTCTGCGCATGCACCATGGTAGTTTTGCCCCCCCTTCTACGGATGAGCACCTAAGCGCATGCACAAACTGAGAAAAAAATTAAAAACCCGCCGACACACAATCCCGCGCGTCGGTAGTGTAGACGCAGGGGAGCGATGTGACTGCGCGGTGAGGCAGGATAAGGGAGATAAGTGTGATCGTGATTATCCAGATCAAATATAATCCGGTCACAACCGGAGCAGTTTAACCGGCTCTGAGCATGCCGTCTGACCGTACCCCCTATGTTTCCCCCAGAATTAATCCCAAACAAATGGTAACCGTATAAACTAAGCTTGTTATTCCTGTTTAGCCCTTGAATCTGCTAAATGTCTTCATTATGTTAATTGCTAATCTGCCGCTCACCCTCTATATGTTATGGTTGGTGACTTCCGTTTCAATGTATCTGAGGAAGTGTGCGTGCACATGAAAGCTTATACACTGCATAAAACTTTGTTGGTCTTAAAGGTGCCACTGGACTCAAACTTTCTTCTGCTGCTTCAAACCAACACGGCTACCCACCTGAATCTATAGTATTGCTAAGCAGTACTACGTCACATTGCTGTACTAAAATCTGCGGGCGTAGACTGGAGTAACTCCATGTGTGTGTAAAATGCCATCAAGTCTCAGCTGATTTATGACAACCCCATTCAAGGCAAGAGGCGTTCAGAGGTGTTTTGCCATTGCCTGCCTCTGCGTACTGACCCTGGACTTCCTTGGTGGCCTCCCATCCAGACATTTGGTTGAGGGCAGCAACGGTTTTCCATCCTAGCTGGCACCCTCCTCTTTTCTTCCATCCTGCCTATTTCAGCCTCCTCCTTAACCTGCCCACAAGACAGAAGAACAGTCCAGAGTAGGTTTTAGATTAAATTACGAACACCATCCAGAGATTATTAGATTAGGAATAATTGATTTGCTGATTTTAATCTGTATTTTTTGTTTGTCTTTAACCTGTTGTAAATTGTCCAGAGCTCTGTGTACTCAGGGAGTGGGTGATTCAGAAATTCAATAAATGATGTTGATGAGGATGATGACCAGGGCTATTTTTGGGCAGGAACGCAGAGGAACGGAGTTCCAGCTGCCTCCCATTTGACCACGCCCAGCAGGAACTCATTAGCATGATAGGCCACACCCAATAACAGAAACTCATTAGGATTGGCTACATTAGGGGTGTGGCCTAACATGCAAAGGAGTTCTTGCTACAAAAAAAGCCCTAGATTTTGACAACAAACAAGGTAAACGGAATAAGAAGCAAAAGGTGGGTGTGGCTGGATGTCGACACTTCTGGTAACATGGGGGTGCGGCCTAATATGCTAATGAGCTATGCTCATGGGTGTGGCTGGATATGCTAATGAGTTTCTGTTGTTGGCTGTGGCCTATTGTGCTAATGAGTTCCTGCGGGGCTTTTTCTACAAAAAAGCCCTGATGATGACGATGATGGCAACAACAACAACCAGGGCCAACCCTTCTTAGCTTCCAAGATCTGGTGAATTTCCCAAACTCGAGTTGCCAGTCCTTTGCATGAAGTTTTTATTGTCAACAGAGGGCTAAATAAGTCATTATGTACAGAGCTGCTACTGCCTGCTGATGTCCATGGTTAAGAGTTATGGTTAAAAGCACAAGTGCAGGGTTTGGGTGGGGTGGGAGGATTAAACTCCAGAAGGCCAGGTCATCCCAAGGCCCCTGGAACCAGCCAAGCTGATTTTTCATACGGTGTTTGTGCCGGGAGTGGGTGGCCAGAAGGAATGTCTGGGGGGAAGCACTACATAGTACTCTTTAGGAATAGTAGAACAACATTTGAGTTCAGTGCCACCTTTAAGACCCATGAAGTTTAATTCTGGGTATAAACTTTTGTGTGCATGCATAATTCTTCAAATACCATGGTCCACTCCAGAAAGGAGGGTGGAGCCCTGACAGGACTGTAGCCACTGTGGGGCATTTGGGGGGCACGCCCCCTTAATTTACAGCCATGGCTGACAAAATTCTTTATCAAAACTTTTTTAAAACTTAGGATACTTTTTGTGAAAGTATCAATTTTGCTGTACCGCACCTCACCATGCTGCACCATGCCTGCCTTCTCATCCAGCCAGCTGGTCCTGCACCCCCTTCTCCCGACTCCACGTTGTGGCCTGGCAAAGACAGTGATGGCAGCTGCAGCAGCTTTCGCCATCTAGGTGAAGTTTGCCGACCCTGGGTAATTGGAAGGGAGACCTACAAGGAATACCAGGGCTCGAGACGCAGAGACAGGCTATCAAGCCACCTCTCTGAAACGTCCAAACCCCACTAGGGGTCGCCAGAAGTCACCATGACTTCCAGGCATGCAAGCACACACATACGCAAACACAAATAGCCACCCCCACGCAAAAATAAAAATAGGAGGGTGGAAATGTTACTGGTATGAACATAAAAGTGTGGCGTTAATTTCAAAAGGAACTACAAAACGCTGTGTTAAAAAGGATTCTTAATATATTCTGTAAACTAACATTACTTCTCATACATTGTAATAGCTTGCAGTGAGATGTACAAGAAGTAATGATAGTTTACAGCATTAATTTCAGAGCAGTATACAGTTACATAACAGTGCAGCTTCCATGCTGGTAATTCCAGAAGGGGGGGCTATATTAGTTGCAACAAATTCAATAGGGGCCCAGTGGCCATTGGGGGGGAGGCACAGCTGACTTATGACAACCGCATAGAGTTTCCAAGGCAAGAGATGTTCAGAAGTGTCTGCCTCTGTGTCATGACCCTGGTATTCCTTGGAGGTCTCCCATCCAAATATTTGCCAGGGCCGACCCTGCTTCGCTTCCAAGATCTAACAAGATTGGGCTAGGTGACCAAGAGCTTCTTCCTGCATCAAGCAGTCAGTGGGGATGTGATGCCATAGAGCAGGGGTGCCCTGCTTTTTCAGCCTGAGGACCCCTTTGGGATTCTGACATGGGAGTCATGGGCACAGTTGCAAAATGGCTCCTGCCGGGGGTGGAGCCACACTCACACCCAGAGGAAGTCCGAGTGCAGAGGGGTAACTTAAACAAAGCAAACATTGCCACCAAACCAAAGTTTGAGTCCAGTGGCACCTTGAAGACCAACAACGTTGAATACAAGGTATAAGCTTTCGTGGAGAAGTGTGCTTAGGAGCTGCGGTGGCTCAAGTGGTTAAGATGCTGAACTGCAGGCTGTCGAAGGTCAGTAGTTCAGCAGTTCGAGACCCGGGTGCCACAAGACGGAGTGAGCTCCCATCTCTAGTTCCAGCTCCTGCCAACCTAGCAGTTCGAAAGCAAGAAATTGCAAGTAGATAAATAGGGACCACTTCGGTGGGAAGATAACAGTGTTCCGTGCGCCTTGGTGTTTAGTCATGCCGGCCACATGACCACGGAAACGTCTTCGGACAGCGCTGGCTCTTCGGCTTGGAAACGGAGATGAGCACCGCAACCCTAGAGTCGGATTCGACTGGCTTTCGAGCAAGGGAACCTTTGCCTTTACCTTTAGAAGTGTGCTTGCACATGAAAGCTTATGCCCAAAATTAAACTTTGTTGGTCTTCAAGTCGCCACCAAACTCCAACTTTGTTCTTGTGCTTCAGAGCAACACGGCTACCTACCTGGATCTACGGCCACCAAAGCAGTGTTATTTTAATCTGCGCAGCCAACCAGATCTTCAGTGACCAATTAGAAGCCATCCTGGGCAAGAGCCCCACCCACTATCCAAAAACACTTGATGGGCACCAGATAAGGTGTCGGTGGGCGCCCTGACACCCACGGGCACCCTGTGGGGGGACCCCTGCCATAGAGTCTGCCCAGTGCCTTCCAAAGGCACCATTTCCTCTGCCGCGATCTGATGTCTGTCATCTGGAGATGCCAGAAGAGTGCCAGGCATTATACCCACTGAGGTCCCTCCCTTTCCTAGACCCCACCCTCCCCAGGCTGTACCCCCAAATCTCCAAGCATTTCCCTATCTGGGACTGGCAACTCTAATCCCAGATCCTAATTTGACACTCTAACCACTATGCCACGCTGCCTCTTGTTGCAGACCTCTGGCTGAACATGAAGATGCTGAGATGACAATGGATAGGATCCCATTTCTTTCTGTGTACGTACGTTTCCATAGAATGTGGGCACAGGCAATAGGGCAAGGGAGTGGGGTCCTATATCCTAGCCTTGTCCCATGGTCAGCCTACTCGCGTATAAAGTACACCCGTGGGCTCCATTCCACACCTGATCACATGCAAGCGCTGAGCTGAACATGTATAGGTCAGACCAGAGACTGGGCTGGTAAAGGCGATCCCGTCTCCCACTTTGTGCGTGTCACCTCTAAATGGATATGTCATGTCCAGGTCTAGTGTTTCACTCCAGGGTGTGAAAATCTTTGCCTGCTCACAAGAGCAGAGCAAGCTGTTTGTTTTCCGGGTGGGCAGCAGGCGTAAAG
>NW_015172573.1:301853-319662 GCF_001447785.1 Gekko japonicus
GTACACAAGCCCTCTAGGCCACCTGTTCTGTGACTGTGTGGGTTCAGGCTGTGGCCCTGTGAGGGATTTGTCTCATAATAGCCTCCTCAGATGAGGCCTGGCCAAGCCATGCAACAAAATAGGATGGTGGAGTGGGGTGTACTATCTGTGAGAGCCAGTTTGGTGTAGTGGTTAAATGCGTGGACTCTAATCTGGGAGAACCGGGTTTGATTCCCCACTCCCCCACTTGCACCTGCTGATGTGACCTTGGGTCAGCCACAAGCTCTGGCACAGCTGTCCTTGAAAAAGAGCAGTTTGTGTCAGAGTTCTCTCAGCCCCACCCACCTCACAGGGTGTCTGTTGTGGGGAGGGGAAGGGAAAGGAGATTGTAAGCCGCTCTGAGACACCTTTGGGTAGTGAAGGGCGGGGTATAAATCCAATTTCTTCTTCTTCTTCTTCTTAATCTGTACACCTGGCCCCACACCCGCTTTCTTAATAGCAGAGGGTGAAACTCAGGGGAAAGCGAGTGGAGGTTAGATATGGGGATAGAGAGCAACACAGGACATTCACGTTCTCACCTTTCCTGTAGGGGACCCTTTCCAAAGCTCTGTACTACAGAGACAGCCGGACACTATGAGGAGAGCTTTTTTAAAAGTTTATTTTAAAAAGAAAACTGACTTTTTCGAGAAGCTCCATTTCATTCCAAATAGCAGATTCCAGCCTCAGACAGATGGAACATGCTTGGTCACCATTTACGATGCTCACAATTTACAATGAAGGGCCGGCAGAAATATTAAAGCATTTGGAGGGGGACTATAAAAGTAACCTGACCTCTGCAGTCTTGACAGCCAGGCTAAGCTAAAGATGACTGTAGCGGTGATGGAGACTAGCCCTCGAGGATGATTTGGGCAGGGACAACAAGAAAGGACGATGATAAAGACAACGGGGGAGCTAACCCACATGAGTCCAAATATGTGAGGTTATTTGGTGATGCTAACACCCAACAACAGCGCCATCAGGGCAATACTTTGGACTGAAGGTTGGAGGCCCCAGTTCATGGGCTCAACAGGGGTGTAGGTTCACATCTGAACTGTACATTATAATTGTGGTCTGTGTGTGTGGAAATCACACCACTAAGCCCAGAATCTAAAGTTACATTAACTGCACCACCGATTGTAAGCATCCCTCCTGGCCATCTCTACACTCTCCAGGCACCGGCAAACAAGAATTACCAGTCTGTCGAGCTGTCTCTTCTTTATAAGATAGTTTGAAAACGTTCTACATCAGTGTTTTGCTAGGCTACAACAATGTCTCACAGGGATTTTTTTATATATATATAAAAAGGGCCTATCATTAAGAGTTCTCTAAGAACATTACAGCCAGAAGGGAGACTACCTTTAAGAAAACCTCATACTTGAATCACAGCTTTCACAAAACCCTCTCTACAGCCAAAATGTCCCAAGAGTTAGCTCTTAGATTATCAAACCCATAGCCAATCACTTTCTAGGCGCATCTAGCTGAGCGCCTCCTCCATTCAACTGCCACAAATGAAGAAAATATTTTTAAAAATGCTATCTCATTTTAAACGCTTCCTTCATGTCAAAAAGCAAACAAAACTAGAACATGGGGGGGGGGGTTTCCTCGTGCAGGCCATTCCATGCTGTGACACTTTCTACCTGTGCAGAGAGGGTTTAAAAAAAACACAAACCCTACGGGAGCGTTTAGAACTCTGACCCCCTCATCTGATCCCCTTTTCCACATACAGTTTTCATGCGGTGCTACATTGATTTGTAATGTGTATTTATTTATTTATTTGCTTAATTTATCGTCTGCCTACTGCCCTCCTCCCCAGTGGGGACCCAAAGTGACTCATGTCATTCTCCTCACTACACTTGCCAGCCTCCTAGTGGGGCCTGTAGATCTCCCAGAATTACAACTGATCTCCACACTACAGAGATCAGTTCCCATGGAGAAAATGGCTGCTTTGGAGGGTAGATCCAATGACATTATATCCTGACTAGCAGTAAAGCCCGTTGTGAAAGCAATACAACGAGATCTAGAAAGAGGCTCTGGGGCAGTGCTCTGGCTTTGGGCAAACAGTGTCAATTTGCTGTGGTGACCTCAGCAGGGTATAATGACAGAGTCCACTGTTTTCTCCAGAGGAACTGATCTCTGCTACCTGAAGAGCAGTTGTAATTGTGAGTGATCTGCAGCCCTCACCTGGAGATTGGCAGCAATTGTTACCCAGGACAAAATGGCTGGTTTGGAGGGTGTAGTCTATGGCATTCTACCTGTCTGAGGTCCCACCCCTCCGCAAACCCCACCCTCTCCAGGCTCCACCCCTCAAATCCTCAGGAATTTGTCAGCATGTAGTTGGCAACCCCATCTCCTTCCCAGCTAACCATCAACCTACCATTATCTGCCCCTTTGACTTCAGCTGACTTCTGCCCTCCCTTCTGCAGAGCAGTTGTAATTCTGAGTGCTCTCCAGCCCTCACCTGGAGATTGGCAACAATGGTTCCCTATGAGGGACTGACTGGTTTGGAGGGTGGAGTCTATGGCATTGTACCTGTCTGAGGTCCCACCCCTCCTCAAACCTCACCGTCTTCAGGTTCCATCCCTCAAATCTCCTGGAATTTCCCATCTGGAGTTGGCAACCCTATCAGGACTGGCCCCAATGTGTTTTCTCCCAAAGGCCAAAGTAGGTGACAGGACCAAGCTTAGTTGCCTACCAACAGGCACTGAGGGGAATGTAGGGTTGCCAGCTCTAAGGAGGGAAATACCTGGAGGTTTGGGGGGTGGATTCTGTAGAGGGCAGCATTGGGCGGGGGGGCGGAAGGACTCAGCAGGTATAATGTCATAGGATCTACCCTTGAGAGTTGAGAGTTGGCAGCCCTACTCCTCGCCTCCGTTTTTTCCTCACAACAACCCTATGAGATAGGGGAGGCTGAGAGTGTGTGATTGGCCAACGGTCACCCAGCTGGTTTCCACGGCACAGCAGGGATTTGCAGATCCTAGTCTGACGGTGGGGAGGGCAGGGTATAAATTGAATGAATAAATAAACAAACAAATAAAATGCTAACTACTATACCATTCTGGATCTCACAGGATTGGCGTGCTGAGTATCTTGCTTCCCACCTCAAGAATTCACTGCGCAAATTCTGTAAATTTCTCCCTCCCTGTGGCATTTTGAATATTTGCATTACTCTGACATCGATGGGATTTGCCTTTGACAGAAGCCAGCCATGGAAGTTTGTAGAGGTTCCTCAACAAAGAGACTCCGACCTAGCCTGTATTTTTTTAATGTGTGTACGTATATAAAAAGACACACTGACCATCTCAGCAAGAAAGGTGGGCTATAAAGGCAGTAAATTAATACAAATTTCTGTCATTGTTGATTTGATTTGATCATTAGATTTGTATCTGGCTCTCCCTGTGTCCAGGCTCAGAGTGGGTAACGTTATGATAAAAACATTCCGACAATGCAATAAAAGACCTAATAATATACAATAAAATACATTATATTATAAACTAACAGCATAATTAAAAGATGGCATAAAACGGAGCAGGGAGGCCTAAAGGGGAGAGAGAAAAGGGGGAGGGAGGGGAGGCCAATTAAAGATGGAACCCATTGCTGTCCTCAACCATAGCCTCGGTGGAACAACAAGCCCTGTAGAACTGCATTAGCGTAATCTTCGTGGGGGCGGCGGGGCTTTAGCCCCCGCCGAAATTTTCAGGAAGGTGCTCAGCCTCCCCCAGGAGCCACCCTTGCTCCTAGCACAGCAATGCCTCTGGCCCAGCCCCAGCCCCCCCCCCCCGGGAAATTGGAAAGTCTACACCCTTGTGGTCTAGGGCAGCCGGATACTCTTTGAGCCAGGGATCACCACCAAGTCTTGATCACTAGAGCGTAGTGCTTTCTGGGCGGTATACCAGGAGAGGCGGTCCCGAAGGTATGCTGGTTCCAGACTGTTAGGGTTTTAAAGGTTAACCCCAAGACCTTAAATCTGATCCGGTCTTCAGTCTGGAGCCAGTGCAGCTGGTACGGCACAGGTTGAATATGTGCTCTAAGGGTGTTCCTGTGAGCACCCACACAGATGCATTCTGGACCAGTTGCAATTTCCGGGTCAGCCTCAAGGGTAGCCCTGCGTAGAGCGAGTTACAGTTGCATGGAGGAGACCGTTGCATGGATCACTGTGGCTAGGTTGGGGGAGGGGTCAGTGCGGGGGGGGGAGCATTATGCTTGGGAATGTTGACGTAAAGAGGTTGCTTGCTCCATGAGGAGCCTTTGTGCTTCATTGAGTGACTGGAGGTATTTTTTGCCAGACTTTTTAAATTAAATCAGATCCAAAGGGTCTAATTTAGTGGCACAATCCAGGTCAGATCAGGTCAAAGCTTTGGAACAGCTCTGTCAACCTCTCTCTGCATGGATGTCACGAGTTATGACTCCTCAGTATCACTGAAGTTTAAGGAAAAACCCTAGTAGCATTGTGAGAGAACAATTTAAAATATATCTCATCATGAAATGCATTGATTATTCACTATATACTGTTCACAGGGCTGCTACTCACACCACATCACATCACATCACATTAAAAAAACCTACAATGTGGTAAGTGTAATACATAAACCATACCCAAGGGCTTTTTGCAGGATTTTTTTAAAAAGGTAATTGCTATAGCACTATAACAATCAATGCCACTTATCTGCTTTCATTTCAGTTTTTAGTTCCTCTGACTTCCCAGTTTACTTTTGAATAAAACGTAGTGCCCTTTTCATTGCAAAGATATAAGGAAAAGATGCAGGCTGTGTTTGTCCTGATTGCCTGAAAGGAATGTGGAAGGGAAGCCAAAAACAGCTGGTGGGGTTTGTATGTCAGTAGTGCCATGTAGGACTATAATGATCTATTGCCCCTTCTCTATTTCAAATGGTAATAGAGCCATTATAGCACCATATGCAAAAAAAATGATAGTGTATGCATGGAAAAAAATAACAAAAAAGGGTCAGCAAGTCACCATAGCAGCTGTGATGACCACATTTCTGAGCGCTAATACCAAGACTCACCACGAAGCATGTGTGAAAGACAAAAGTCAGGAAAAAGACAAAGCATGCAGGAAACATCCATATGTGAGAGCTCTGTTGCTAAGGCATATGCCTGTGCATTTGCAGAAACAACAAGAGCAGAGAATCCTTGCCATGTGGGAGCAGCCTTGGTCTACATAGACAGCAAAATGAGGTGATGAATTCTGGATGCATTTCAGACTGCACGTGGGGGGGGGGATACTCTCTTTGATTGTTGTATGACAGAGAGAAAAACTGCCACAAATGTGGGCTTTTAAAAGAGGCATATGCCAAAACTTTCTCCCTGGTGTACTGGTTTAGTAGATGCAGGCTGTTTATTTGTTTTTGCATACAAGATTATTTTTTAATTTTTAAAAAAGTCCGATTCTGTACCTGTACTCTGAAGTGGAGGGAGGGAAGGCAGCACGGTATGGCCCGATCTCCTCAGATCTTGGAAGCCAAGCAGTCTTGGTACTTGGATGGGGGGCCAACAAGGAAGACTCTGCAGATGAAAGCAACGGCAAAACACCTCTGCTCCTCACTTGCAGTGGAAGCCCATTGCTGGGTTGCCATAAGTCAGTTGCAATGATGGCACATACATACGTATGTACTCTGAAGTGGTACAGTCCGTGCATTCTACCCTGATTTAGCTGCACATGTAGCAGTAGCCTCACCATAAAAGGTTAAGGTTCCCTTGCTCGAAAGCCAGTCGAATCCGACTCTAGGGTTGCGGTGCTCATCTCCGTTTCAAAGCCGAAGAGCCAGCGCTGTCCGAAGATGTTTCCGTGGTCATGTGGCCGGCATGACTAAACACCAAGGCGCACGGAACGCTGTTACCTTCCCACCGAAGTGGTACCTATTTATCTACTTGCAATTTCTTGCTTTCGAACCGCTAGGTTGGCAGGAGATGGAACTAGAGACAGGAGCTCACTCCGTCATGCGGCACCCAGGTCTCAAACTGCTGAACTACTGACCTTCCACAGCCTGCAGTTCAGCATCTTAACCACTTGAGCCACCGCAGCCTCACCATAGGAGAACTCTTTTTCCAGCTAACAACAGGTAGGGTGATAGGAATGCTGAGGATGAGGACAGCAGGCAGTGCTGAGGGTCTGTTGTCTAGACAGCTATAATGCACTATAAGTAGTGCATTCTAATAGGAATTTGATGGGAGGAACTGAGAGAGGGGGATCTAGAAAGGGAAGTGACTGGAGGTCACAGTTGTATGGTTTTCACCAAGAGCTGAGTTGAATTGAGGCTTGGTTCAGATGTAATCCTGCAAACTGGGAACAAATCACAATAGGCATCCACATATCATTGGATATGACCCTATGACTGTGTGAAGAAATGCATTTTTGGAGGTTTGAAATGAGCAAAACCTTCACTCTGAGTTTTAAAGCCCCCCCCCCCCCCCGCCACGGAGAATAGGCTGGGAGGGAGGAAATCAGTTCAATTGCTTTCCAGACTTACCTCAGCCCACTTTCATACAAAGGCTAATAGGTCTAGACAATGGGATGGTCAAGCTCTTCCCTTCAAGAAGAGAACAGAGATTTGGAGGTGTTAAATACTAGAGAGACTTCAGGAAGGAATTCCTGGAGATCTCCAGGAAAAGCCTCTTTGATCCGGCCTGATCTGGTCAGTGGGTGGGGAAAAGAGAGGTGATAAAACTCAGGGGAGCAAGGAGGAAGACCTCTGTTTGGTGCTAAGTGCATCAGAACAGACAGAACTCTTAACTGAGGTCTGGAGGAGGTGGCCATTAACCTAAAGAGCTGGAGGAAGCTACAAAGTAATGATAACTCTGTAGAGATCTATAACATCCTACACTAAGGAGCCTGTCCTATATTTTAAACAGATATTCATCTAACTTGTTGGACTGTGTGTTTCCAATTTGGCAATGGGAGCACGCAGGCACAGATTTGTGCTTCAATAGGGCATGTATAGAGAGAGGCACAGAGGAATTGCATTTTACCCATTTCTTTTTAATCCCTCACTTAATCTGGTGCTGTGCTAAAAGAATGCTTGTGAACATTTTCTCTTTAATAAATACTTTAAAACTTTTATAACTTTTGATGGGAAAAGGTCATTAGGCTGTAAAGAAAATTGTTCTGATCACTGATGAATAAAAGTCGGCTTTTTAATCTAAAGGCTGCTAGGCAGACTGAGTTTATAAAACCAGGTTTTGATCCGAGAGCCATAGAAGGCACACACCTAGGCACTTTAAGAATTGTTCTGAAAAAAATTGAATTGAATTAATTCAATAGAGGGAGTAGCCACTTGCACCCAAACTTTAGTAATCTTAGTGGAAAATAATTGGAGTGCAGCTGGAATATACTGTGCTCCCATCATAAAAAATAATTTTAGGATTGCTCCAATCACCCTTTTGCCTTAACTAGGACAGATTCTTTTTTTAAAAAATATTTAATAAAAATAGTCAAAAATTTCAAAGGCATTACAAAATTTAGGGACATTCTCAAGGAAAACCAAACATCAAAAAAATTAACCAATTAGAAGTTAACATTAAGTTAAAACTAAAATTACAGGAATAAAAGGTGTATTCCCAATCTAAACCAATAACAATAAAAAAATCAAATATAACTCTTTAAAAAAGGATCATGTCCTTCTAAACTGAGTTATCTGGAAGGATATATTTTTTGTTAAAAACTGAAAAATTGGAAACCATATTGTGACAAAATTGTCATATGCTCTTTCAGAATATGGTTGTCTAGAACAGACTGCTATTTTGGCCATGATAAAATGTGACCGGATATGATGCAACCAGTTCTCTGTAGGTGGAAGTGTAGGTTTCTTCCAATGGGCTACAACAATCCCAGCTGTTGATAATAAAATGGAGATCTATTCAGAGTGTTTCTTTATTCCCCATGAAGCATCCCAGAAATCTAACAGAAAAACCTCTGGCAAAAAGGGAAGGGACTGACCTGTAATATGCTGGGGATTATTAGGAAGGGTATTGAAAACAGATCAGCCAATATAATAATGCCCCTATATAAATCAATGGTGAGACCTCATTTGGAATACTGTGTGCAGTTCTGGGCACCACACCTTAAAAAGGATATTATAGCTTTGGAAAAAGTGCAGAAAAGGGCAACTCGAATGATAAAAGGGTTGGAACACTTTCCCTATGAGGAAAGGTTAAAGCGCTTAGGGCTCTTTAGCTTGGAGAAAAGACGACTAAGGGGTGACATGATCGAGGTTTATAAGATTATGCATGGGAAAGAACAGGTAAAGAAAGAGGTACTTTTCTCCCTTTCTCACAATACAAGAACTCGTGGGCACTCCATGAAACTGCAGAGCGTTCGGGTTAGAACGGATAAAAGGAAGTACTTCTTCACCCAAAGAGTGATTAACACATGGAATTCACTGCCACAGGAAGTGGTGGGGGCTACAAGCATGGACGGCTTCAAAAGGGCATTAGATAAGCATATGGAGCAGAGGTCCATCAGTGGCTATTAGCCACAAGGTATAGCTAGGGGCTCTGGGGCAAGTGATGCTCTGTCTTCTTGGTGCTTGGGGGGGGGGTCAACAGTGGGAGGGCTTCTAATGTCCTGGCCCCACTGCTGGACCTCCTGATGGCACTGTTATTTCTGGCCACTGTGTGACACAGAGTGTTGGACTGGATGGGCCTTTGGCCTGATCCAACATTGGCGTCTCTTATGTTCTTATGTAATATGGATTATTGTTCGTCTTATTTGTTTCCAAAACTGTTCTATGACTGGACAAGACCACCATACATGTAAATAGTCTAACTAGGACAGATTCAATGTGCAATTTCCAACACAATTTGTCACCAACACTGTATGTGTGTGTAAAGCAGGCTTGCCATCTCTGGGTTGGGGAATTCCTGGAGATTTGGGAGGGGGTGGAATCTGGAGAAGGTGGGGTTTGGGGAGAGGAGGGATTTCTGCAGGGTACAATGCCACAGAGTCCACCCTCCAAAGCAGCCATTTTCTCCAGGGGAACTGATCTTCGTAATCTGGAGATCGATTATAATAACAGGAGATCTCCAGGTACCACCTGGAGGTTGGCAACCCTAAATGGGCTATTTACTGCCAAGGGAGACACTGGTCTCCATATACTCCCACTCTTTTCCTCTCCTTATACAGACTGTTGCCCTTTTGTACTTGGGGGGGGGAGCATTGTATTTAGGGGAAGGAGATCCTTCATTGACCGAAAAATCCCAGCGTTGTTGTTAAATAGTGGGTTCTGTGGATGACCAGACCCAAGTCTAGTGATCAGCTCTACTTTATTAGTGACTTCAGCAAGAACAAGACTGAACGCCGGGACCACAGCCCTGTTTAAATAGCATGCAACTGCCACACCCAAACACACCCCACTCCCAAGAATAGGCTATTTACATAACATCACTTCTTGATTGGTTACTTCCAGAGTCCTGGTGGGCTATTGTTCTTGGGCTCCAAGCTCAGCCCATCTCTGCCAGAACAGTCCTGGAATGTTTCAGTCCCAATAAATAACAGTTGTTGTTGTTGTTGTTTTGCAATAATATTTTCCATGTGAAAAGAGCGCCATGGAAATCTGTGTTGTTTTTGTTTTGCAGCTTTGTTTGTGTACAAGCATGCAAGCAAAGCGCATGGGAGCAGGCTAACCACACAAATGCTACAGGGCTGGTCTTCAGAGCAGCCTCCCAAAGCAAACAGCTTGTGATGGGGAGGGGGGAGAAAACCCCATCTTGCAATCAGCTGCAAAAACTCAGACTTTGATTTCCGTCTGTGGCTACATTCCAGCTGCCTGCCAAGCGATCCCTCCCCCTCACTGTAGCATAGGGGGAGTTCTGGTTCCTCGTCACCCAAAACATCAGCATTTAGTTCATCTGGTGTCAATCAGTGGCCATTAAAGAAGCCGCTTTGGCAATTCCACTGTATCAAAGCCCAGAGGGTAGGGATGCCAACCTCCAGGTAGGACCTGGGGGATCTCCTGGAATTACAGTTTGTCTTCAGACTGCAGAGGTCAGTGCCCGTGGATAAAATGGATGCTTTGGAGGGTGGATTCTGTTTCATTGCACCCCACTGAGGTCCCTGTCCTCCTCAGGCTCCATCCCTAAATCTCCAGGTGTTTCCCAATCTGGATCTGAGAACCCTGCCCTTCCATCCCCCACCAATGGCCATGGAGGACCTGGCAACCGTACCAGAGGGAAAGGTAATCTCTTCCTCTAAAACAACATAACAGAATCCCCGCCCCCCCAGTTATGTAATGGTAAAGCAGCTGGCCCCCATAACGATGAGGAGGAAAGCAATAACAATGGGCCACTCACAAGCAAGTCAGGGGTTTCCATATACTTGGGGGACTTGCAAGGCATGTATAAAATATGTGATTTTGTACGTTAACCGGAAAAGAACTCCCCCACTCCAGTCCCCCTGTCCCATCCTGCTGAGGACTCAACATGCCCCAGAAAAATGGAATGTTGGGAGCAGATGAATGTCAGTTAAAGGAATCCTGAGAATGGTGATAACTCTGGGGAGACAGAGTTTTTGATCACTTCATGCATCTAAGTATACTTTTCTCCCATTCCCCTCTCTCCGGCTGCTGTCCTCCTCTTAGCACTGGCTCTCTCTTCCTCCTTACAGCCCCAAAGTCCGTCCTTTCACCCTTTCCTAATCCCAGCTGCCCCCCCAACCCCCTTCTAGTCATAGCCATACAATATCAGGTGCCGTTTCGGGTTGCTGGAGCAACTTAAAATGCCTTCCTGTCTACTCCCCACCCCCCATGTTTCTAGATGCAGAGGTCTCACTTTGACCATTTGGGGTTTGTTTAAGCTCCAATCTTGTTTGTTTGAGCCAATTTGGTGTAGTGGTTAAGAGCGCGGGCTCTAATCTGGGAGAACCTGGTTTGATTCCCCCACTCGCTCCACATGCAGCTGCTGTAGGGCTGCCAAGTGGGGGCGGGTGGCGGGTAAACCCCCGCTTTGGAGGCCGATTTCTGCCGCCGCGGAATCAGGCCCTAGGGGGAACTTAGCCTCCCGAAGCACAGCGTGGCTGCGTCACCAGAGGTGACGCAACCACGTTGATCACGTTGGGGGCGTGGCCCCGCGGGGCCACACCCTCAACGTGTCGATGTTGCGCGTCACTTCCGGTGACATCCTGGCAGTGCGCGCACGCCCAACGACAGCTCCCGGAGCCTGGCGAGGCTCCCCCGCCGCCAAGGTAAATAGACTTGGCAACCCTAAGCTGCTGGCATGACCTTGGGTCAGCCACGAGTTCTCTCAGAGCTGTTCTCTCATGAGCAGTCCTCGAAAGAGCTCTCTCAGCCCCACCTCCCTCACAGGGTGTCTGTCGTGGGGAGGGGAAGGGAAAGGAGATTGTGAGCCGCTCTGAGACTCCAAATGAAGGGTGGGGTATAAATCCAATCCCTTCTTCTCCTTCTTTTTCTTGTCTCAAACAAATGATGGAGGGGGGGATCTGGGGTTTTCCATTGTGGCCCCATTGTGCTGATGGCCCCCTTGTGCTGATATTTTGATCTGCACAGGGATCATATGTCACTATTAGACATAAAGACAGATATAGACAAGATAGTTAGTGATGTTATCCACCCTTAAAGGAACCCACTCACTGTGTTCTGTGTAAAGTCACTGTTCTAGGTCCACTTCCTGATTGGAAGAACTAGTGAGATCAGAAGTAGTGACTCATGCAGAGATGCAACAGGCATTGTTCTCTGCAGGTAGTCACTTTGGGCTCACAGGGGCCTTTAGTTAATTAATGAAGTCACTTCTCAAGGCACACAAGCAATTCTTCATTGAACACTGGAGTACTTCAGCACAGAGTTTGGAAGTTACTGGTTGGAAGTCTTGGTGGTGGTGGTGGTGTGTGTGAAGCAGGGCTCCCACGTACTTACCTTAATTCGGCGGGGGATATATAGTTCTTCACGGGCCCATTCCCGCAGGGAAAACACAGGCACTGCACTATTCCGTCGCCCAGACGTGACGTAGGCACGTAGCTGGGCAACGCTCTAGCAATGGGGCTGGAAACTCGATGGTACCATCGAGTTTCCAGCCCCATTGCTAGAGCGTTGCCCAGCTACGTGCCTACGTCACGTCTGGGCGTGAAGTGGCATCAAATTACATCAAATTACAGTGGACTTACAACAGCCCCAGCAAGGGGCTTTCAAGGCGAGTGAGAAGCAGAGGCAGTTTGCCATTGCCTTCCTCTGCAGAGTCTTCCTTGGTGGTCTCCCTTCCAAGTACCAACTCTGCTTAGCTTCCGAGATCTGATGAGATCGGGCTATACCATGACGCCTTCCCTTCTGGTCTTGGTAGTGCATTTGTCTATTTCCTGCATGTACTAATCTTCCTAAAAGTCTTCCAATTAACACGAAACCCTGAAGGTCGATGGGTTCACGACACAAAGAAGACAAGACACAAACCGCTCTAGAGACAACTGTCTCTCCTCCCTGGAGAAGCAGGCTTTATTAGTTTTTCTTCACTCCTTCCCCCTCCCCTATACATACAAGTCACCCCACTATGAGAACAGACATCAGGAATGTGTTGTGCAGACAGCTCACCCTCTTATCTCTCCTGTGACTCTCTGCCCAATTACTTCTCACTCTGAAGTCAGCAGATGTTACCTTGTGCACTTCTGCACTCACTCACTCCGGTTCCCAATCTCCAGGCAGGAGTAGTGAATTCCGGGTTTGCCACGCAGATATTCACTGTTCCCACAAAACCCTTCCATAGATCACAGCCTGTGAGAACAGTACAGACTAGGTGTTTCTGTGCAAATGTAGTCTAGTGGTTTAGAGAATGAGCTGTGAACCAGGGAATCCTCAATTCACCTGCCAGGAGAATATTGTCTTAGGGAAGACTGTCGGCTTGCTTCCATGCTAGACTTTTAATGTGGAGCCGCCATCAATTGTTCACACGCTTATTATCAGGGGGATGCTTTGAGTCATTCTGGGGCTGTGGGCAAAAGTCGAGGATGGGGCCCAGAACCACAGCCCCCCATGCCCCCCCCCGGTGGCCCCAAGCAAAAGGCAGCTCTTGAATGGCCTTTCACATATGCTGAATAATGCAGTTTCAATCCACTTCAGCGACCATTTGCAAGTGGATTTTGCCATTTCACACAGTAAAATGCAGTTGCAGAGTGCCTTGGAAGTGGGTTGAAAGTGCATTATTTAGTGTGTGTGAAAAGCACCCGGGCTGGGCTGTAAGGCCAGTGAGAGCCACTGGGACTGCTGTTGAGCTGGTTGCTCAAGCCCTGAATGGCGCAGGCCTGAGTGGCTGCCACTGCCAGTGTGCAGCCCAAGCCCCGGACAGAACAGGCACAAGAGGTGTTGGGGTTGGTGGCAGGAGCCTCCTCTTTCTTCTTCCCCCTCCCCAGGGGAGTAGGGCTGTGGGTGGTCACCCCTCTCCCAGCATGGGGCCCAGGGCAGCTGCCCCTGTTGTCCTCTGGCTAAGAAGACCCTTGAGAAGCCACCAGGTGACACTTTGACCAACTGTTACATTCCAGGGATTTGCATTCCCATCTTGGGAATAAGGCAGGCAAGAAATAATGTAAAATAAATACAATGAAGTCCACAGTCTAATCAATATCCCGCCCAACCGTGCCTATAACTGAACCAGTCTGGTGTAGTGGTTAGAAGCACAGACTCTAATCTGGGACAACCGGGTTTGATTCCCCACTCCTCCACATGCAGCTGCTGGTGTGACCCTGGGCCAGTTACAAGTTATTTCAGAGCTGTTCTCGAGAGAGCAGTTCTTGAGAGAGCTCTCGCAGCCCTACCGACATCACAGGGTGTCTGTTGTGGGGAGAGGAAGGGAGAGGAGATTGTAAACCGCTCTGAGACTCCTTTGGGTAGTGAAAGGCGAGGTCTAAATCCAATCTCCTCTCTCTTCTTCTTTCTATTTGTTAAGATCACAGCGGCTCAAAATCTGAACATAGGAGTTTTTTAAAACATTCTTGAATGGTCATAAAATGTCCATTCTGATTATTACTCTGGCGGTTTAATTTCCTGGAGTCGGGGGAAGCAGAAGGGGAAGCAAGGAAGACAGTGTCTCAGCAAATATATGCCTGACTGGGGTGTTGTCCAACCAGAGTGGTTTGCCAGTATTGCTGCCAAACAGAATCCTCTCAAGCAGCCTTTCTGTGTGCAGTGTTTCCACCAATCGTTGCATCATTATTCTTGTGTAGTAGGGCTTTCTAGTTTTCAACAGGCACAGGTCCTCTTTGCCAGGTAGCCAGAGGGCAAAACTTTGCTTGTACCTGCAGATGCGTAGAGCTGGGTGACCACAAGGAAAAACCAGTGACTTGCACTTTCTGGAATGCAGGCGCTCAAGAGTCAGAGTCAAGCCACATTTTATCCACCCCCACACTGCATGACAGGTTAGGCACAAGGTATAGCCACAAGGTATAGATAGGAACTCTCAGACTGGGGCAAGTGATGCTCTGTATTCTTGGAGCTTGGGGGGGGGAAACAGTGGGAGGGCTTCTAGTGTCCTGGCCCCACTGGCGGACCTCCTGATGACACCTGGTATTTTTGACCACTGTGTGACAGAGTGTTGGACTGGATGGGCCTTTGGCCTGATCCAACATTTACTTTTCTTATGTTCTTACTAGAGAGGATCCAAATATCGATCATGGAGGAGCCATGGCTCAGGGGCAGAGTGTCTGATTTGCATGCAGAAGGCCCCCGGTTCAATCCCCGGCATGTCTCAATAAAAGGGTCCAATAGTAGGTGATGGGAAAGATGTTCGTCCAGGTCCCTGGAGAGCCACTACCTGTCAGAGCAGACAATATTGACCTTGATTTAGCGTCTGGCTCAGTCAAGGGCAGATTTGCATGTGTGTATGTGGTTCTCCCCATCAAGAAGACAGAGAAATTGCAACAAAGAAATCTGCTTTTGGTTAAAAGTAATAGAAACAACTGTAGCATAAATTGTTTTATTGTTGATATTAAAGAACCTGCCTTGAGTTTTTAGAGCAACCAAAGAATCGACTCCAGCCTTCCTGTATTTGGCACGCACCTAATGAATTCCAGTTATTTTCAAGTTATTCCACTTTTCCAAGGTGCTCGTCTATTACATTAAGAACTATGCAAACATAGTCAAGAACACACATGTGCAATCATCACACATTATAGCCAAGTTTCAGATCGATTTCAGCACTGAAGTATTTAATCTTAATAAGGTGTGAAGTGCCTGGATTGATACAATGATACAGAAATAATTGTTGCCAAATTTACTTTTGTCCACCAGGTGGCACACATGACTTGGGCGAGTCAACCATTTCTGGCTGAGAGTTGCCAGATCCAGATTGGGAAACTTGTGAAGATTTCCCTATTGTTCAATACCTAACAGAACTTGACATTCTTCCTAAAATAAGTACTATCATGATCTGATATTCTTTTAAACACAAACAAAAGGTAATACATTCTGGCTAATGTCTCTTCATTCGAAAGCCCGTTAAACGGCGAGTAGATAAATGGGGACCTACCCTTAGTAGGGTAGGGGGCACCCTCCTCTCCTGAGTTGTGTGGTGTGCGGCGGAAGAACAGCAGTAATGGCGGCGAGACGGCGAGATGACGGCGGAGTCCTGGCAGCGGAGACGATGTGGCGCGGCGCGGCGACAGAAGCCAGAAGAGTGATCCCTGGTGGCCAGCGGTGAAACATCAGAAGCGGCCGTCGCCAGCAGCGAAAAGAGGCACGGGAAGATGTCATCTCCCAGTGCGGCGGAGCCTACTGGACATAGCCAGGCCAAGGAGAGCGGATTCGCGCGCCGGAAGCAGCTATCCGCTGGAAGCACCGCAAGGAGACGTCCCGCTGGACTGGAGGACTGGAGAGACACCTGAAGCCGAAGAAGCCGGAAGCCGGAAAGAAAGAGCCGTCACCACCTGGGTGCTGGTAGGCTGTCCCAACCCCTCCGAGAATGTGGCCGTAGTCAGGGAAGTAACATGTGATTAGCACCTCTAAAATTGTAAACCGCCCAGAGACTCCCATGGAGGGGGTTAGGGCGGTATAGAAATCGAATTAATAAATAATAAAATAAATAAATTGTTTTACACTCCTCTGATGGGTTTTCTGACATGTAATCTGGAAATCTATAATTTGAAGACATTTGCTTCTCATAAATGCTAGTCAGTAATGGTCAAGTGGCTAAGTTTGTACACAGTAAAATTGTCTTTTGTATTGGCATGTGACATTACTAGGACTGTTTTTGTTGTTCAGTTGCACAGTCAAGTCCGACTCTTCGCGACCCCATGGACCAGATCACGTCAGGCCTTCCTGTCTTCTGCCGTCCTCTGAAGTTTGCTCAATTTCATGTTCGTTGTATCTATGACACTGTCTAACCATCTCATCCTTTGCCGTCCCCGTCTTCTTTGACCTTCAATCTTTCCCAGCATCAGGGTCTTCTCCAGTGAGTGCTCCCTTCTCATTTGGTGGCCAAAGTATTTGAGCTTCAGTTTCATTATCTGGCCTTCCAGGGAACAGTCAGGGTTGATTTCTTTTAGGATTGACTGATTTGATCTTCTTGCAGTCCAAGGGACTCTCAAGAGTCTTCTCCAGCACCATAGTTCAAAAGAATCTATTCTTCGGCGCTCGGCCTTCCTTATAGTCCAACTCTCGCAGCCATACATGACTACTGGACTGATTATTGTATTTCTGGGATGGGTTGTTTTGTTTTGGGGTTTTTTGTTTTGTTTGTTGATACTGGATTTTGAGTTGGCATTGTAAGAAGAAGAGGAGGAGGAGGAGGAGACTGGATTTATACCCCGCCCTTCACTACCCAAAGGAGTCTCAGAGCAGCTTACAAACTCCTTTCCCTTCCCCTCCCCACAATAGACACCCTGTGAGGTGGGTGGGGCTGAAGGAGCTCTGAGCTCTTTTTCAAGAACAGCTGTGCCGGAACTATGGCAGGGCTTGACCCAGTTTGAGTTTTGAGTGTAGGTTGTTGCCTTTTTCTGTGCCCTTTTATGGGACAACTGGCGTGGAGCAGTGGTTAGAACATCAGACTAGAAAACTGGTTCTCCCAGATTAGAGTCCGTGCACTTAACCACTACACTAAACTGGCTGAATTTACCATATCTTTGAAAAACTGAAATAAAAACAAAGTTGGGGGGGAAAAGGTTTGGGGGCGGAGCCTGGGGAGGACAGGGACCTCAGAGCCCACCCTCCAAAGCATCCATTTTCTCCAGGGGAGCTGATCTCTGTCAGCTGGAGATCGGTTGTAAAAGCGGGAGATCCCCAGGCCCCACCTGGAGGCTGGCAACACTGGTTCTGGGGGCTCCCCAGGTCCCACCTGGAGGCTGGCATCCCTATTTTATGGGACAACTGGCGTGGAGCAGTGGTTAGAACATCAGACTAGAAAACTGGTTCTCCCAGATTAGAGTCCGTGCACTTAACCACTACACTAAACTGGCTGAATTTACCATATCTTTGAAAAACTGAAATAAAAACAAAGTTGGGGGGGAAAAGGTTTGGGGGCGGAGCCTGGGGAGGACAGGGACCTCAGAGCCCACCCTCCAAAGCATCCATTTTCTCCAGGGGAGCTGATCTCTGTAGTCTGGAGATGAGCTGTAATTAGGGGATCTCCAGGTCCCACCTGGAGGCTGGCATCCCTACCAGTGAGAGTGCTGTGTTTTCTCTCTCTCTCTCGAAAGATCAGGCAAAAGGGGTGGGAAGATATCTGCTCTTGACTACGTTAACTATCGCTTTAGTGGGGGAGTCAGTGCAGATCTGAATACTGATTGGGACACGTATATGACGTGTCGTCTGCCTTGAATCCATCTGAGAAGCCATCTCTGTATATAGGTGTG
>NW_015172573.1:319721-362315 GCF_001447785.1 Gekko japonicus
AGTGTGTTACACAATGCCTCTGGTCTCTTCCTCCCTAGCACTCCCTTACAGGCAGGAATTCATCAGGCAAAGCTTTTCCCATCACTGCCTTTGAGGCTGGGGGGAAAACACTTTGCTTGCAAAATACCTGTCTTGGGAGCAGTTACTAAAAGGACCAAGAATTTTGTTAGGGAAATGTAACCAGGGTTGCCAATCTCCAGGTGCTAGCAGGAGATCTCCTGGGATTTCAACTGCTCTCCAGGCTACAGAGATCAGTTCCCTTGGAGGAAACGGCTGCTTTGGAAGGTGGACTCTGTGGTGTTATAGTCCCCTGAGCTCCCTCACTTCCCCAAACCCCGTGCTCCCCAGGCCCCACCCCCAAATCTCAAAGAATTTCCCAACCCAGAGTTGGCAGTTCTAGCCTGCCGAAGCCCCCCCCCTCCCCAGACTCCACCCCCACAAATCTCCTGGTGTTTCTCAACCGGGAGCTGGCAATCCTAAATGCAGCTCTGTCCTAATTCTCAACTGCAGGGGTCGTTTCGTAGAAAAAGAGCTAGGGGAACTCATTAGCATAACTCATTAGCATATGCCACACCCCCTGACATCACCGGAAGTGTGTCATAAGGCCACACACCCCGCCCCCAACGGTCCTACTGAGTTTTTCATTTTTCTTTTCTTCTGGTATTTGTCTGTCTCTCTCTGTGTGTGCGTGTGCGCACACTTGTGAGCCTGGAAGTCATGGTGACTTCTGGTGACCCCTGGTGGGGCTAGGATGTTTCAGAGAGGTGGCTTGAGATTACCTGCCTCTGTGTCCCAGCCTTGGTATTCCTTGGAGGTCTCCCCTCCAAGTACTTGCCAGGGTGGGCCCTGCTTAGCTTCCCAGAACTGATGAGATCGGGTTTGCCTGGGCCATCCAGGTCAGGGCCTCAACTGAGTTTTTGTAGACTTCCTTGTTAATTTTGGTGTGTGTGTGTGAAGAGGCAGGGCTTGACCCAGTTTGAGTTTTGGGTGTAGGTTGTTGCCTTTTTCTGTGCCCTTTTATGGGACAACTGCAGTGGTAGAACATCAGACTAGAATTCAAACCCCAGCTCTGCCATGGAAGCTCTCTGAGTGACCTTGGATCAGTTGCACACTCTCAGGCTAACCTAACTCACAGGCTGCTTGTTGTGGGGATAAGATGAACACTGGGAGAACATTGTTGTAAGCCCCTTTGGGTCCCCACTGGGGGGAGAAAAGCAGAATCTAAATGCATAAAAGGGGTGGTCACAATCAGTGTTCCCTCTAAGCTGAGTTAGTGTGAGCTAGCTCACAGTTTATTAGCCTCTGGCTCACACAATTTTGTCTTAGCTCAGGGAGGATGGCTCCAGAGCAAACCAAATCGCTCGCCCACAACTTCAATGCCAGTAGCTCACAAAGTAAAAATTTTGCTTATAAGACTCTGCAGCTTAGAGGGAGCATTGGTCACAGTCATAAATTCATCAGGTGATTTCTCTCTCTGTTGTCACATTGAGATAAACTCTGCCAGGGCTCTTTTTGTAGAAAAAGCCCAGCAGGAACTCATTAGCATAATAGGCCACACCCAACAGCTGAAACTCATTAGCATATTAGGCCGCACCCCCATGTTACCGGAAGTGTGGTCATCCAGCCACACCCACCTTTTGCTTCTTATTCTGTTTACCTTGTTTGTTGTCAAAACCCAGGGCCTTTTTTTGTAGCAGGAACTCCTTTGCATGTTAGGCCACACACCCCTAATGTAGCCAATCCTAATGAGTTTCTGCTGTTGGGTGTGGCCTATTATGCTAATGAGTTCCTGCTGGGCGTGGCCAACTCAGGACCCAGCCGGAACTCCGTTCCTGTGCGTTCCTGCCCCAAAATAGCCCTGACTGCTCTGCCTATGGAGTTCCTGTCTGTCTTCTTACCAAGCGCTCTTCCCTGGAGAGAAACAAGGTGGGACTGTAAGTGCCCTTCAGGCAGTGCTCCCTCTAAGCTACTTGGTGAGCTTCTGGCATTAAAGTGGTGAGCGAGCGATTTGGCTGCAGCATAAATTAGTTTGCTCTGGAGCCCTCCTTCCTGAGCTAAGATGAAAATGTTTGAGCCGGAGACTAAAAAACTGTGAGCTAGCTCATTCTAACTCAGCTTAGAGGGAACACTGCCTACAGGTGAGAGCCAGTGTGGTGTGGTGGTCAAAAGTGTTGGATTAGTATCTGGGAGACCTGGGTTCTAATCCTCACTTATGCCACAGAAGCTCATTGGGTGATCTTGAGCCAGTCTCACTTTCACAGACTAATCTACCTCAAAGGTGGTTGTGAGGATAAAATGGAGGAGAGGATGGCGATGTAAGCTTCTTTGAGTCCCCATTAGGGAAAAAGGCGGGATAGAAATGAATTTAATATAGAAATAAATAAAACACTGTGTATTTCACTGTATTTGTACATTATAAAATCACATTCCTTTGTTCCAGCATGCCTCTGTGTTAGCCAGTTATCTCAACCGGAGATGCAGTTCTAACCTCTGTTGCCATCTGATGAGTGGAACACAGAGAAGGCCTCTTTAATTGGCTCAGAAACATCCATTCCCCCTTCCCCACCACCAGTTTTCTTCTGTGAAAATCCGGCCTGAAGAGCAATTCTGCGCAGTCTGGAAAGTTCCATCATGCACCATCAACTTTCACCTGAATAAAGCTATTCATTTGGGCAGGGCTCTTTTTGTAGATAAAGCCCAGCAGGAACTCATTAGCATAATAGGCCACACCCAACAGCAGAAACACATTAGCATATTAGGCCACACCCATGGCAGCACAGCTCATTGGCATATTAGGCCACACCCCCATGTTACCAGAAGTGTGCTCATCCAGCCACACCCACCTTTTGCTTCTTATTCTGCTTACCTTGTTTGTTGTCAAAACCCAGGGCTTTTTTGTAGCAGGAACTCCTTTGCATGTTAGGCCACACACCCCTAAAGTAGCCAGTCCTAATGAGTTTCTGCTGCTGGGTGTGGCCTATTATGCTAATGAGTTCCTGCTAGGTGTGGCCAACTTGGAAGCCAGCCGGAACTCCGTTCCTGTGCGTTCCTGCCCAAAAATAGCCCTGCATTTGGGGCTCTGGGAATGTCAGCCAGGCCTTCCTTTCACTTCCACCCTTTCCTCCCCTGCTGCTTTCTCACTAGGAAAGAAAAAAGCCATGCTGGGCTGTTTTTGCTCCAGCAAGAGAAACTTTACAGGTAGGGTTGCCAACTCTGGGTTGGGAAATACCTGGAGTTTTTGGGGGTGGAGCCTGGAAAGGGTGGGTTTGGGGAAGGGGAGGGACCTCAGTAGGATATAATGTCATAGAGTCCACCCTTCAGAGCAGCCATTTTCTCCAGGGGAACTGATCTTGGTAGTCTGGAGATCAATTGTAACAGCAAGATGTCTCCAGGTGCCACCGGGAGGTTAGCCAGTTACCTCAACCGGGAGGTTGGCAACCCTCTTTACTGGTAAAAGCCATATATGTGTGTGTGGTGTGTGTGTTAAGCAACGAAATGGCAAGGGAAGGATTAAAGTCCCCCCAAGGCCCCTTTTCCACTGTGACAAAAAAAACCCCCTGCATTTTGCTGCATTTGCAAATGAAATAATTTGAAATATAACCCAAAGAAGCTATCGACCACGGGTGGGCTCTCAAGCAGGGTTGCTGACTGCAGGCAGTTATAAGTCACAGACCACCATGTAGATTGTGCGCTTGGTTGCACATGAGGAATAGCTGTTAAGCACTAACCTAAAATTAATATCAGAAAATTCAATGTATTTAGTCTCCCAACTTAATGGACATGCTGCACATGCCGTTTTAGATGCCTTAGATGTGCAGCATGTCCATTAAGTTGGGAGACTAAATACATTGAATTTTCTGATATTAATTTTAGTTATAAGTCACAACCAACTTACGACAACCCCAGCCAAGGGGCTTCCAACAAGGCAAGTGAGAAGCAGAGGAGGTTGGCCATTAGCCTTCCTCTGCAGAGTCTTCCGTGGTGGTCCCCCCTCCAAGTACCAACCCTGCTCATTTATGTATTTATTTCAGTTTTGGTACCACTTCTCTTTGATTAAGAGCTTGACGCGGTTGACAGCAGTGTACACTTACATCGTCTATGTACAACTGCATCAACTATATGCTTAGCTTCCAAGATCTGATGTTACAGGGCTACACCCGGCCACCTCTCCTTGCCCCTTTGGTAAAGGTTTAATGCAAGTGTTATTTAACAGGGGATGGTATTTCTCTCCATGCCATGAAAAACTTTTAACTGTACATGTTCCCACCAGACAGAACATTTCTGGGCCCCGTGACGCCGGCCTCTTCCTTTCTGGTGCTGGTTGCTGTCTGCAGGGATGCTTCAAAACGGCACCTCGTAAGGGTAAGGAAAAGAAGGAAGAACAGGTTATCAGCTTGGGATCACAGGTTGCTGAAAGGGAGAATGTGTTTGGAGTCTGCCACATTTTTGCTTCCTTCAGTGACACCTTTGTCCATGTAACTGACCTGTCTGGCGAGGAAACAATCTGTTGAGTAACTGGTGGCATGAAAGGGAAGGCTGACCGGGATGAGTCTTCTCCTTATGCTGCTATGTTGGCCGCACAGGATGTGGCTCAGAGGTGTAAAGACCTGGGCATCACTGCTCTTCACATCAAGCTGCGGGCTACAGGTGGAAATAGGACAAAGACTCCTGGACCTGGAGCACAGTCGGCCCTCAGGGCTCTGGCTCGGTCTGGCATGAAGACTGGGCACATTGAGGATGTGACACCCCCCCCATCCTCTTGCAGAAAGGGCGGTCGCCGTGGTTGCCGTCTGTAAACAATACCTGTTATCTTTCATCATCAAAGCTTTCTGATGAACAAAAATAAACAAACAAAGGACAGAACATTTCTTTCCCTTTCAGGTTGTTAGCAATCCCAGCACAGGTTTCCAGTGTGACCTTCCATTTCCCCATCTGTCCTTCCCTCCATCTTTAAGCTGTCACCCCGAGCCTGTCCCAGCCACCCAGTATCCATCCTACATTCCATACGTTTATGGTTACCAACCTCCAGATGGGGCCTGGAGACCTCCCAGTATTCCAATTGATCTCTGGACAGCAGAGATCAGTTCCTCTGGAGAATGCTTTGGAGGGTGGGCTCTGTGGCATTGTACCCTGCTGAGGTTCCTCTCCAAGGCCCACCCTCTCCAGGCTCCACACCCCAAATCTCCAGGTATTTCCTGACCCAGAGCTGGCATTCCCCCCCCCACCACCACCATATGGCCACTGCTAAACAAAGAAATGGAAAACGGTCACAGCCAGGGCGCAGGACGGCTGCAGCTCAAGGCACAATGTGCTCTGGCTCTTTGGAAGCCACTGGGAGTGAAGAACCTGACCTGGATAGCCCAAGCTAGGCCAGTCTTGTCAGATCTTGGAAGCTAAGCGGGATCAGCCCTGGTTAGTATTTGGATGGGAGACCACTAAGGAATACCAGGGTTGCTACGCAGAGGCAGGTAGCGGGAAACCACCACACTGGACATCTCTTGCCTTGAAAACTGTTGGGATTCTTTTTAAGTTAGTCAGCAGAGTATTAAGAGACTGAGTCCATGGTGTGTATTAAAATATAAAAGTTTACTATAAACCTGATATGGGAAAAAGGTACACAGGATAAAAAATAACAAAGAGCTAATATGTCTAACAGGGCTCTTTTTGTAGAAAAAGCCCAGCATGAACTCATTAGCATAATAGGCCACACCCAACAGCAGGAACTCATTAGCATATTAGGCCACCCCTCTGACAGCACAGCTTATTAGCACATTAGGCTGCACCCCCATGTTACCAGAAGTGTGGTTATCCAGCCACACCCACCTTTTGCTTGTTATTCTGTTTACCTTGTTTGTTGTCAAAACCCAGGGCTTTTTTGTAGCAGGAACTCCTTTGCATGTTAGGCCACACATCCCTAATGTAGCCAATCCTAATGAGTTTCTGCCGTTGGGTGTGGCCTATTATGCTAATGAGTTCCTGCTGGGTGTGGCCAACTTGGGAGCCAGCCGGAACGCCGTTCCTGTGCGTTCCTGCCCAAAAATAGCCCTGTTACATCCTTGCAGCTAAAAGGTAAAATGGGAAGAAGCCGGAATGGCGTCTCCTTCTCAGTCAGAACAAAGAACAGGAAGAGAAGCCATAAAATGCTAATACTTGACACCTTGGTTTCCAATCAGAGTAGCAAACTATCTCCAAAGTTCCCGGGCATCCTATTGTCTAAACAGATTGGTTACAAACAAACATGTGACTTAAACATAATTAACTCTGTAAATACTGAAGTGTTTTAACTTGTAACACCCAACAAAAACCCCACGGGGTTGCCATGTCGGCTATGATTTGATGGCACTTTCCGCTACCAAAAGCGAAGGAAGGAAGGAAGGGGTTAGACGAAGTTGCTGGGTGTCGTAACCACCGCCTGTTTTCTGCAGCCTTCAGGCCTGACCCAGTTTCACGCTGTGCCCCAGATATATTTAGAAGCCTCCTGCGGAGTGTGACTTGATAAGCCTGCTCCAGTCTTGGATCCTGCAAGGGTCACGGTGGACTGGAAGGGGCCACCTCTTCTCTATCAGGTAAGGGGAGGCCACGCAAACATTCTGTTCCATGGCTCGCATTGCACCTCTGAGCCAAAGGATGTTTGCCGTGTGCAGAAGCTGCTGGGAAAGTCAGACAAGGTTGCATCCGCAGCAGGTTGGAAATATTGCACTTATCACTGCACTTTTGCAACAGTTCAGCTCCTGGGCTGTCTTGTCCGCACAGGAAAATCCGGTTGCAAGCTATCGCTATAGCACAACGGTAGCACCAGAGCCAACAGTGTGTGCTTAAAGCCCGGCACGACCCTGCTTGCCAAACACACATACTATTGCTGATTGAAAAGTTACAGTTCCCTTACAAAAGAACTTCAAAGAGAGGATTCAATGTGAAACTGCTAAATCCGAATTCCTTAACCAGTTCAAGACAGTATACCCCACAGGGTTTACGGGGGACTTTGGGTTCATAACTCAGTAAATATGATAATATATTTCATATGCCCTCCCTTTCAGAACTTAATTTGTTCATTTATACCTCTGTAACTTCCTATTTCATCTACATGCCTAATTTTACCCTGCACTAGGTTTTGCACTTTGCTTATCTAACAACAGTTGGGAGTGAGTCACACCCAGCGCTAAGTGAACTATTTGCATCAGATCTTTTCTCGAACTGGCTTCTCTTTGTAACATCCTCTCAACCTCCACCACTTTCTGTTGTGTATGTAATTGGTCTGAAGGATTTGCATTCCTATGCATCTGACGAAGTGAATTCTGACTTACAAAAGCTTATTATAAAAATATAAATATTTGTTATGGTGTACACATTCGTAAAAGATAAAATAGGTTAAAAGAAATGATCCAAATATGAGACTCTTAAAACTTTTTATGTACAGAGCTGTTAGTTTCACATATACAATTGATGGGTATATCTTATGACCAATAGACCATACACGTTTCGGCCCCCTAGGACCTTCCTCAGTAGTCACTATTACTATTATATAACAACACACATCCAGAAATAAATATATGAAGAAAAGATTTTCTTTAAAGCTGGGTGTTGCTTTCCTATATGGTATGCAATTGTTAAAAGTTTATTCAGTAGGCCATGGATATTCTCTCATGGTAATGTCAGGTTCCACAGACTACAACTGAGTACACGCTTATTGGAAAGGTTATACTTTATTGAAGAGCTATAGATGCATTAACAAAGGCACTGTTAAGAATGGTGTTGCCCCTACAAGCATAATGGGATATAGGGTATTCATATGCACTTCCTTAGGCCAATTAGCCACATTCACACATGCGGGAAAAGGAGCCCCAGGCCGTTACAGCTGAAGCTGAGAACCGAAAGCGCTCCCACGGTTCCCTAGAATCCCAGACACTACACACCACCTGCAAGGCCATAGATAAGCAAGCATTACAGAAGCCAAAAAATAATGCAGCAGTCTCGGCAAGCTAGCACCCCACCCCCAACCCTTATGGCAGCATAGCTGACAGGTAACTGCACACGCTCTCCAAATTGTTCTGGTACCAAATTTCCAATGAGTCTGGATGTGTGTCTCTTCTATCAGAGGTACTCGATTACTTTAACTTATTTTTGATAGCTTGACCCTCATATATCACAAGCACTCTCAGAAAACCCAGAGAAACAGTGACCAGAAAGCGAACTGAGCAGTGGAGTATCATATATTTGGGTTCAGTCCCCCCCCTTCTTGTTTTTTTACAAAAGCTTATGCTGCGGTGGCTCAAGTGCTTAAGACACTGAACTGCAGGCTGTGGAAAGTCAGTAGTTCAGCAGTTCGAGACCCGAGTGTGCCATATGACAGAGTGAGCTCCCGTCTCCTGCCAACCTAACAGTTCGAAAGCAAGAAATTGCAAGTAGATAAATAGGTACCACTTCGGTGGGAAGGTAACAGCGTTCCGTGCACCTTGGTGTTTAGTCATGCCGGCCACATGACCACGGAAATGTCTATGGACAGCGCTGGCTCTTCGGCTTTGAAATGGAGATGAGCACCACAACCCTAGAGTCGGATTCGATTTATCCTCTGGTTACAAGTAACATCTGAGCTGAACAGGACTGCTGTCAGTTCTAGCCCCGCGCTGGTGTGAGCTACCAGCCTTGTCCCCAGCTCGCCGTCCACCCAGCGGTTCGAAAGCTTCGGCGAGTAGATAAAATGGGTACCACTCCTTAGAGAGCGTGGGCACACCAACCCCCCCCTGTGGGGGAGGTGTTAGCTGGCGAACGGAAGGTTCAGCTCACAAGATCAAAAGCCTAGAAGATCTCTTCGGCATCAAGAAGCCTGTAATGGGCCATTCCAGCCAGGCGGTGGCAGTATGGAGCTGTGATCCGAAGAGTCCTGGAGAGGAAGAACTGATGTCATCCAGCCAAGCCAAGCAAAGTGGGAAAAATGCCATCCGGATCACGTCTGAGTTGCAACTGAACAAATCCCCGTCGGCTGCAAAACGTGTGCTATGTAAAGATTATATGTGTTGTCCTCCTTTACCCCTATATAGCATTGTTAGTCCCTTGTGAAATGAGTAACTGTAAATCGCTCAGAGCCAGCAGCTCTGCGAGGATTGAGCGATCAATAAATTGAAAGATTATTATTATTATTAACTTTCTGGCTTTGTTTGCAGCATTGATAGGGGCCGCAGTGGCTCAGAGGTTAAGACGCTGAGCTGCAGACTAGAAGGTCTGCAGTTCGGCAGTTTGACACCCTAAGTGCTGTGTGACGGAATACTGTGAAATTGACCAATGCATCCAGGGCAAACAGAAGAGCAAGGGCAGCACAGCTGCTTGTGGGGAATTGGTCTAAGTCTCCATCCCTTTTCCTTGCAGAGTTATAAGAAACCATGCAGGATGTACATGAAAGTGCATGGCAATTTGGACACATTGTTAATGTCCCTGCATTTGTAGCAGCAATGGGAACCTCATGGAGAATAATTAGTCTCCACATGGAACCAGCCCAAAGGCAATTGCTTCTGATATGTAGATACCTTGAAGAGAAGCACACTGCTTACAACACTTTTAGAGACAGAGAATGGAGGCAGTTGAGCTGCTCATTGGCTGGGTGATATCCCCTCCCCTCCAGGAGATGCAGTCCTCAGTGGTTGCCAGGAACACAGATACAGTTGTAATGGAAAGGAAGCAAAGAAAATGATAGGACAAATGAACATAAGCAAATATGATCCTGGTTAGCTCTGGTTATGGTGACCAGCATAGGATAAGCCACAAAGAGGTGGGTGTGTACAAGATATTAATTTGCCTCAGGCAGCAAAAGCCCTTTTGGCCAGACCTGGGTAGCTTTCCTTCTTCTTTTTTGAGACACTGAACAACTTTGAGACACCGACAACTTGCTATTCATTACAAACAAAAGCTACCCGTCACTGTTTGAAGGAAATACTAAAGAAGTAGAACCATGATATACAAAACCATGTGACTCACTCAACAGTGTGCAAGCTTCCATGCTGTTATGCTATACACATGGCTTTGTGATATTTTGGTTGATCCTAAGAAAAGGTATGACATGACTTACTTTTTTTTTTTGTATTTGCTGCCTGCAAACTTTGTTAGAAGGGAAGTCCATCTTTAACATTTCCTTTTTTTCGTTTCCAGTTACAGCAGAATCCCACTGCCATTTGCTCCTGGCTAAGTTGGATCATATGACTTCCTTCTGGGAGAAGAGGTGAAGGGATCTTTGATTCTCAAAAGCTTCTACTGTGAAAATCTTGTTATTTTATGTATTTTATTTATTCTTTAAATTTATATCCCGCCCTCCCCGAAGGCTCAGGGCGGCTAACAAGGGCAGAAATGCCAATAAAAACAATAAGAACAATATAAAATACAATACATTACACAACATAATACAATTCATAAAATATCGGTGCTCCACAACTTGCTCCAATTCATAAAATCAGGATGGTGTTCTGCAGCTGTTATAACAACACAACGACCATATGTCCCCACAAGCCCGTCATCCGCCAGGTATGTCTCGCACCCCCGATGGTACCCGCGCCAGCGGTGGTAAGGGTGCGGTGATGGAAAAAGGCGTTGGTGGAATAATGGTGGCGGCGGCTCCTACTCGAAAGCCTGGCGGAAGAGCTCCGTTTTACAGGCCCTGCGGAACTGCCCAAGGTCCCGCAGGGCCCGGATCTCTTCTGGGAGCTCATTCCACCAGGTAGGAGCCGCCACCGAAAACGCCCTGGCCCTGGTCACAGCGAGTTTGATGTTCCTGGGGCCTGGAATGTCCAGGAGGTTTTGAGACCCCAACCGTAGTGCTCTTGGGGGAACATGCGTGGAGAGGCGGTCCCTTAGGTAGGCCGGACCCTGGACTCCTTGTTGGACTCTTAAGGTGCCACTGGACTCGAATCTTGAAAGAAAAGCCAGAATTCTGAGGATGATGACTCAGCTACTGCGGAATCAAGCCTCCTAAAATCAAAGCATAGAGGCTTCTGCAGATCTTAGCCTCGGAGTGTGACAATAGCAGGCTGGGGGGTGGAATACGTAAGTCTTCAAGTAGATGGTAGGATAGCACTGGAAATACTTAGCTGGGTTTGGCCAGTAAATTCACTCCAATTTGTATAAAAACACATAAAACGTTAAAACAAAGGACAAACAACACATTGAAAGAACATAGACAGTTCAGCAAGGAAAGCTTTCTCCAATGGTGAACGGCTTTTTCTGATGGGGAAAAGGTTACCTTCGACATTACATTTCTTCTGATGAAGAAAAGTTTTCATCTGCTGTAGAAAACCTATTGAGGAAGACTTGGTGGAAAGGCGCAGGGGTGGATTGGCCATTAAGGCCACTGGTGAAAGGAGGCACCCCCCACTTAGGGTTGCCAACTGCCAGGTGGTGGCTGGAGATCTCCCGCTATTACAATCGATCTCCAGGCGACAGAGATTGGATCACCTGGAGAAAATGGGAGCTTTGGAAGGTGGACTCCATGGGTTTATACCCTACTGAAGTCCTCCCCCTTCCCCAGGCTCCACTCCCCAAATCTCCAGGTAGTTCCCAACCTGGAGATGGCAACCCTACCCCTACTGGGGTTGCCCAGACCTTGAGTTGCCATCCTCCAGGTGGGCCCTAAAGTCCTCCAAGTACTACTGACTACAGAGATCAGTTCCCCTGGAGAAAATGGCTGCCTCGGAGGGTGGACTCTATGGCATTGTGGCCTGCTGAGGTTCCTCCCTTTCCCAGGAGTTTCCCAACCCAGAGTTCGCAACCCTACTTGAGCCATCTGTATCCTCCTGTTCTGTAGGCTTCTTCTGTGGTACAGCTTTGCTTGTACCACACTAAGATCCGAACTCTCTAAGGCTGATTTGTGTAGATGGGTAGATGGCTGGTCCCACCGTGCCAAGTTAGAAGCTTTTAGGTTACATTCTATAAACTGGCTCACATGGGCCCAAAATGTACATGAAGGTCCCAGAGGACATCATTATTCAGGGAGTAAAAATTATTCCAAGTGTCACATTTTCAAAAGCGTTCCAAGTTGTTCCCTTGATTCCACAACCAAATGAGAAGGGAGCACTCACTGGAGAAGACCCTGATGCTGGGAAAGATTGAAGGTCGAAGAAGACGGGGACGGCAAAGGATGAGATGGTTAGACAGTGTCATCGACGCAACGAGCATGAAATTGAGCAAACTTCAGAGGACAGCGGAAGACAGGAGGGCCTGGCGGGAGGTCGCGAAGAGTCAGACTCGACTGTGCAACTGAACAACAACAACTCCATGCCCCGTGTTCATTTACTAATGGATTGCTATTTTGTTGTAACAATGTGTTGACCAGTTTTATTGCTTGCTGCTGGGTGGTTGCTTTCTGTGATTTGTCTTTAGTGCGGGTACGCCACCCAGCACTCGCCTTCAGATTAAATCAGTCCAAAATCCTCCTTCCCCAAATGCTGCCAATGCACGGGGGCTCCTCTATCACACCCCTTCGGAGCCAGTGTGGTCAGATTGCCCCAATCAAGCCCAGGGCTTTTTTTCCTGCGGGAACGTGCCGGAGTGGAGTTCCAGAACTTCTTCGACAACATTCTTTTAAACAGGGCTTTTTGGTAGAAAAAGCCCAGCAGGAACTCATTAGCATAATAGGCCACACCCAGCAGCAGAAACACATTAACATATTAGGCCACACCCCCAACAGCACAGCTCATTGGCATATTAGGCCACACCCCTATGCCTTCCCTTGGCTTGCCCGGGTGCCCCACGGCTGTGGGGAGCCCGGGCAAGCTGGCCCTTGGAGGGTAGGGAAGGCAGTTTAAGCCACCTTCCCTTGGCTTGCCCGGACACCCTGTGGCTGCGGGGAGCCCAAGCAAGCCCCCCCTTGGAGGGAAGGGAAGGCAGTTTAAATTGCCTTCCCTTGGCTTGCCTGGGTGCCCCGCGGCTGCAGGGAGCCCAGGCAAGTCAGCCCTTGGACAGGCCGGGGAAGGCATGGGGAGGCATTTTAATGCCTCCCCGATCCTTCCAGGCCCCCCCCTGGCCTGCCCGCCTCGGAGTTGCTGGGGCGTGGTGTTCTCTAGGCCTTCCCTCTGTAGCCACGCACGCAGAGGTTTTGGCTGTAGTGGGCGTGGCCAACTCTGAAGCCAGCCGGAACGCCGTTCCTTTGCGTTCCTGCCCAAAAATAGCCCTGCTTTTTTAAAAGTTTAAAAGTTCATGAGTTTTCAGTATACAGATTGAAAACTTCATTTCCCTCTAGAGAGTCCTGGCACCTTTTTTTCCAAATAAAAAGCCCTGGTCAAGCCTGATTTAAACATGATGCCAGCAAGGGATTGATTGCCTGTGCTGTTTAGCATCGGCTCGGGCATCTTGTTCATACTGTGCAACCCATTGAAAACAGCTAGGTTTGCTCAGTTCGCGAGCCACATATCTGTAGCCCCTGCAGCTGCTCAGCATGTGCGCGCTATCGAGGCATGCACGACTACTTTGTATGGGTTTCAGCACAGTATAAATAAGACCCAGAGGCAGGGTTGCCAGCCTCCAGGTGGGCCTTGGAGATGCTCCAGCATTACAACTGATCTCCAATCCCCCTGGAGAAAATGGCGGGTGTGGAAGGTGGACTCTATGGCACTATCCCCCACTGAGGTTCCTCCCCAAATGCTCCCTTCCCCAGGTTCTACCCCCAAATCTCCATCAATTCCCCCACCCAGAGTGGGCAATAATACTGGATGCTGCCAACCTCCAGGTGGGCCCTGGAGATGCCCCAGCATTACAACTGATCTCCAGGCAGCAAAGGTTAGTTCCCCTGGAGAAAATGGCTGCTTTGGAAGGTGGACTCTGGCATCATGCCCTGCCAAAGTCCCTCCCCTCACCAAACCCCATCCCTCCCCAGATTCCACCCCCAAAATCTCCAGGAATTAGAATTTCAACAGCCAATCCATATGCAAAAGAACCTCCTCAGGAAAGTTCCTCCATTAGCATGTCACAGCCTCGGGTATTCCTACAAGATAATGACTCAGCCCTACCCCACCTTCCTGAGTAGATATAAATTACCTGCCTACCATTTTTCTTCTCACTTTGATACAGACAGCACTCCATCTTTTTGTGTTATAGCTCTGAGGATGCCAGACACAGCTGCTGGCAAAACGTCAGGTACCACAATGTCAAGACCACAGCCTTACAGCCCGGGAAATCTACAACTAATTTCCCAACCCACTGATTGACCATACAGGGCTATTAGGGGAAAATGTGCATCTCACCAACATGATGTTTAAACCAGGATTTGTATCTGCATTTTTGAGCCATTTCATGATCACTCAGGAACCTTTCTGTACTTCACTTAAGACATGTTACCACTGTTTAAAAAGTCATGCTTTTTTATATCTCTTTCAAAAGTATGTTTGCTCTTACAGTGTGATCTGTTTGCAGGGTTGTGGGGCTGAGTATTAAAGTGCAGGGAAATTTCAGTGCACCTGATTAAATTTTATTCTGTGCTACTGGGAGAGGTCAGCTTTACCTTTGGGAGAGAGCGGAGTATAAATTAGTGGAGGCATGAATAAAGGAAAAGCCATTTAATTTTATCTTCTACCATCGAGGCAAGGGCGGTTAAACCTTAAGACCGCCTTCAGATCTCAAGAGCTCAGAATAATGCATTTGAGATCAGCTGTTTCATTAGGAACCAGCAAACCACACAGTTAAGCCTGTCCGAAGACTCAAGGATACGCAGGCTAACCCTTTGATCCACTGAGATGATCCATGGCAGCACAGCAGGTACCTCTTTTATGGACAAAATAAACAAGAGCTGTACAAAAAAAGCTGCACAGGTGAATCCCCCCCCCCCAACTGTATTCTATACTTGGAAAAGGTGCACTGGTTGATTTAGTGCATAAGGTACCTTTGGCTCTGTGGCCCGATCCACTGAATACAGAACCCATGCTTGGGCTGCTAGAACTGGGTTGGGAAATTCCTGCATATTTGGAAACAGAGCCGGGGGGGGGGAGCACAGTGGGGATGTGATGCTATAGAGCAGGGGTGGCGAACCTACGGCACGGGTGCCAGAGGTGGCACTCAGAGCCCTTTCTGTGGGCACGCGTGCCATCGCCTCAGCCAGGCCCAGACCGTCATTAAAGTGTCAAATTCTCTGCCAAATAATTTTAAGTAAATGAAAGCATTTGGGATTGCTTTCCTTACTTTGTTTTGGATCATCTTAAGTGAATGTATGAGTTGTTTTTTTCTAAAGTAAGAACCTCAGTATTCAGGTGAAATTGCCGTGTTGGCACTTTGCGATAAATAAGTGGGTTTTGGTTTCGCAGTTTGGGCACTCGGTCTCTAAAAGGTTCGCCATCACTGCTATAGAGTTAGAGTTGCCCATTCTGGGTTGGGAAATACCTGGGGATTTTGCGGGTGGAGCCGGGGAAGGCAAGATTTGGGGAGGGAAGGGACACCGTAGAGCCCACTCTCCAAAGGTGCCATTTGGTCCAGTGGAACTGATCTCTGTCGTCTGGGGATCAGTTGTAATCTGGCCCATAGCTGCAGTGGGGCTACTGGGGGCACTGTCCCCTTCCTTAAAGGACCAGCCCCACAAGAGTTTTTTGAGAATAAGATTTTTTTGGGGAAGATTTTTTTGAGAAGAAGCGGGGGGACCTCATGCACACCCCGCTTCTTCTCAACAGCATTTAAAGGGATCCTTTAAATGCTTTTGAGAAGAAGTGGGGTGTGTGCACCCCTCTCCCTCCCTCCTGCAATAAATAAATAAATTTAAAGGGCCCTCCAGCTGACTGGCAGGCCAATGTGCTCCCTGCTGATCAGCTTGAATGGCCCTTTAAATCTTGCAGGAGGGGAGGGGGGAGGGCCGGCCACCGGTGGTCAGGCTTGGGGGTGGACTGGAGCTTACAAAAAAAATATTGCCCCACAAGCCACAAAATCCTGCCCACAGGCCTGGTGGTAATAGAGGGAGATCTCCAGCCAGCACCTGAAGGTTGGCAACCATAGGGAGAGTCCATCCTCCAAATCAGCCATTTTCTCCAGGGGACTGATCTGTGTTGTCCGGAGATCAGTTGTAATATCGGGAGATCTCCAGGCAACACCGGGAGGTTGGCAGCCCTTTGCAGAGTCCTCCCTCCCAACTCAGCCATTTTCTCCAGGGGAACTGACCTGTGCAGTCCGGAGGTCCATTGTGATCCCAGGAGATCTACAGGACCCACCTGGAGGCTGGCAGCCCTACTTTCGAGAGAGAGGAAGATGTTCCTATGGCTCTCACCAGCGATAAGCGGTGCGGTGAGCGGAGGCCGCGTGCTGGCTCAGATGGCTTTAGGAGCCGGTGCTCTTGGCCTTAGGGAGCTATAAATACAAACCAGGCTGCCGTGTCCCATGGGCCAGCCGGCACTTTGCCTGCCCTCGAATCCTCCCTGAGCTGGGAAAGGCTCCTGGGAGCTATGGGGCTTTCTACCCGGGTCCGTTTCTCTTGCTCCGGCCGCAGAACGACCCTCTGAATTGCCAGTCCCCACCCCTGCCCTGCCCTTCTTCCTGGAGGGTGCCTCCTCTTTGCTCATGTGCAGCGTCGGCTGCTGCCCGCCTCCCTGCCCCATGTGCTGCCCCGGCTGCTTTCGGCCCCCCTGCCCCGCTTGTCACCCGCCTCCGTGCTGCCCCTCTTGCTGCCACCCCCCCTGCTGTTATTGCCCCTCCTCGGCCTGCTGCCGCACTGGGTGTTGCTCCGGCGCTTGCCGCCCCCCAGTTCCCTGCTGCTACTCTCGGCCCTCCTGGGGGGGCTTCAGCTGTTGCCCTCCTCCTCCCCCTTGCCCAGCTTGCCGCCCCCCGCCCCGTTATTGCGGCCCTTCTTGCGCGGCCTGTCGGAGGCCAGGGGCCCGGCTCAGCACCAAGTGAGCCGCCCAAAGCTCCAGGGATGCTTCTCTCCGCCACGCCTCAAAGCCCCAGGCCCAGTGGGACTGGCTCAGCTCAGCGACCAGACCGCCCAAGCCACAGTAAGTGACCAGCCTTTCTGAGAGGTAATCTCCCAGCTCACAAAATGGCCTCCTCAGGTCCCAGCATGCTTTGCTACCTTTGCTGAGAAGGCTATAAGGGGAGGCAAACTGAGGAAGATTGTATCTGGGGCTAGGGAGGGGAAGGCGGTCCAGATTGGGCGGCCGGACAGCCATTCTTCCTGTTGGCATAAATCTCACCCTGTGAGGCGGACCTCTAGGAAATCCCGTGTAGAGATCACATGACCTGTGAGAAGAAGTATAATACGAAAAAGCCATTGTCAGCACCGGGGGTGGGTGGGTGGGGCAATGTGGCCTCCAATGTCTCCTTACAGTCACCACTATCCCCTTCCCCATTTGGGCATTTTTCTCCCACAAGGCACCCTAAAGGACTCTTGTCTTTCCCTCTCACCCCCACATAAGGGTGCCAGCTGTTTTGGGAGAAAAATATCCTGTCCCTTTCATAGAGGCTCAATAGGATGTTATTCACCAGGTAATATAATTCCTTCACGCCATGAAAAGCTTTAGCTGCCCAGTTCCACACAATAAGCCACTGTTAAAGGGACAGGACTTCCCCCCCTTCCAGGCTTTTGCCAACCTTACCGCCCCCCCCCATGAAAACAGCAACTGAGGCATGGGTTGTATCAATCACAGCTGCTCACCATCCCTGCAGTCCTAAGAAGAGTTAAAAAATTATAACCTGCTTAGTTGATTGATTTCAGTGGTCTTTAAGGAGTATAACTGTTTAGGATTGCACTGAAGGTTTCTGTAGTAGAGGGGCTGTGTCTCATCAGCAGAGCCTCTGATTGGCATGCAGAAGGTCCCAGGTTCTGTCCCTGGCACCTCCAGTTAAAAGTACCAGGCAGTAGGTGCCACTGCCAGTCTGAGTAGGTAATACGGACCTCGATGGACCTAGGGTCTGATTCTAGTATAAGGCAGATTCATGTGCTCGTGTAGGTGTTGTTCATCACTTGCAGAGGAGAGAGATCGGCTGGGGTGTGTAATAAGGAGAAAGGCTTTCTCAGTGCTGTATTGCTGGCTTTTCAGCCTTTGTTTTAATAAATAAAAAAATAAATGGCCCTTATTAAGAACTAACATTCAGGGATGTGAAGTCCTGAGAGATGGAGCAGTATTCATTCTGGCAAGAGCTCTCAAATACGGAGTGTAGATTCTGTGAGCTTCCCAGCAGCAAATGAGTATTTTCAGGACCGCCTCCTCTGGTATGTCCCTGGAAAAGCATTATGCTCCGCTGAGAACAATCTAGTGGTGGTCCCTGGCCCTAAAAACATCCAGCTGTCCTCGACCAGAGCCGGGGCCTTTTTGGGACTGTGGGACTTATGTATGGCAGCGATGTTCTGCCATGCCTTTGGTTGAGGACAGTGACGGTTCTATCATAGCCGGCACCCTCCTCTTTTTCCTCCCTCCTCGCTTCGGCTCTCTCCTCACCTGCCTGCAAGTCAGCAACGCAGTCCGGAGCGGGATAGCGAAGAAATTGTCTGATGCCCTCTGATATCATGTAGTCCTTTTTTGGTTTTTGTGTTTAAATTGTTTTTAATGGATGCACATCGCCTAGAGCCTTGCATCATAGGCAATTTATAAATCGAAATAACAACAACAGCAACAACAATGGCTAGGAGACACTCCTCTGCAATAGGTACACGGATTGCTCACGGAGATGTAATTCCACAAAGAAAGCAGTATGGACTACATGAGTTATGCTGGGCAAGAGGGAGTGATGGGACCAGCACGATAGCTGCCTGGGGGAAGCTATGAGGATTTTTTTATGAGCAGGGAAGCCATTGCAAAGATTAGAATTGGGGGGAACTGCAGGAGCAGCCAGCTACTTTGGTACGAGGGCTTGGGAAGGGAGGTTTGTGCCTGCAAAAGAGGCAGCGAGCCAGGTGGGTTGATGATGGGCACCTAAGCTGGGGGGGACGGGCTGTGTAGGCATCTCTGTATCCCTTTAAACAGTGTTTGGCAAGCAACAGAACTGCATTTTTGAAGTTTTTGGAATACCTTTGATATGTAACTCCCATTGGATTTTAATTTCCAATTGGTACAATATCATGTGAGCATTACTAATAAAACTCATAAGAGAACATAAGAGAAGCCAATGTTGGATCAGGCCAACGGCCCAACCATTCCAACACTCTGTGTCACACAGTGGCCAAAAATACCAGGTGCCATCAGGAGGTCCAGCAGTGGGGCCAGGACACTAGAAGCCCTCCCACTGTTGCCCCCCCCCACAAGCACCAAGAATACAGAGCATCACTTGTCCCAGACCTCACAACTCACAACTGTGTTGTTTGATGTCCCCCACCCTTCCTATTACTTTGGGGGTATTCTGATATTCTGTGCAGGGTTGCCAATAGGACTGGAAGAAAATGCCTTGTCCCTTTAACAGAGGCTTAATGGGATGTTATTTACCAGGTGATGTAATTTTCTTCAGTGCCATGAAAACCTTCAGCTGCCCATGTGCACGTATGGACAGGACCGTTTGTGGGGAGGGCGGGGTATAAATTAAATTAATAAAATAAATCAATAAAAATCTTGCTCCAAGGTCACTGCCTCTTACTGGATCAGTCCATCAGGGTCAGTATTGCCTACTCAGACTGGCAGCAGCTCTCCAGGGTCTCAGACAGAGGTCTTTCTCATTACCTACTGCTAGATCCTTTAACTAGAGATGCCAGCAATTGAACCTGGAACCTTCTGCATGCCAAGCAGACGCTCTACCTCTGAGCCATGGTGGCCCTGTTATGTGGTCCTCCTAATTCTCTGCTTATGCATAGTTGTGATCTGGATTGTGCATATGGATTTGGTCCTATGAACTTGTGAAACTACCTTATACTGAAAAAAAAAACACTGATCCATCATGGTCAGTATTGTTTACTCAGACTGCCAGCTGGTCTCCAGAGTTTTAGGTAGAGGTTTTTCACATCACCTACTACCTGGTCCTTTTTAACGGGAGATGCCAGGGATTGAACCTGGGACCTTCTGCATACCAAGCAGATGCTCTACCACTAAGCCAGAGCCCCTCCCCTGGGCTAAATGGGTCTGCCCTTGAGTGGGGAGCTGGGTTAAGATGCTTTCTGTTCATCACCAGAACTATATTTTTATACATACTAAAAATCTGCAGTCCAAAAGCTCTAGAAACAATTTTTACTGGAAAGTAAGCCTTGCTTTAAGGCTTCCTAGTAAATGCCCTTTGGGCTTGTGTCTTAATTACACTACACTTGATCCCTTACTTTCCCAGTATTTATGAACTATTGTAATCAGGAGGGTTTGAGTATTTTTGCCATCAAATTGCAGTTGACTTATGGGGTTTTCAAGGCAAGAGACGTTCAGAGATCGTTTGCCATTGCCTGCCTCTGCATAGTGACTGTGAAGAGCCAGTTTGCTGTAGTGGTTAAGTGCGTGGACTCTAATCTGCGAGAACCGGGTTTGATTCCCCACTCCTCCACTCGCACCTGGCCGGATGACCTTGGGCAAGCCATAGTTCTGACAAGAGCTGTTCTTGAAAAAGAGCAGTTTCTGTCAGAGCTCTCTCAGCCCCACCTGCCTCACAGGGTGTCTGTTGTGGGGAGGGGAAGGGAAAGGAGTTTGTAAGCTGCTCTGAGACTCCCTTGGGTAGTGAAGGGTGGGGTATAAATCCAATCTCTTCTCTTTGGTGGTTTCCCATCCAAATATTAAGCAGGGCTGACCCTGCTTAACTTCTGAGATGTGACAAGATTGGGCTAGCCTGGTCTATCCAGGTCAGGGCAATTAGGAGTATATGATATTGTAGATAATGTGTGCGATTCACCACCACAAAATGAGGTGGTGGTGGGCACAGTGTTAGATGGCTTTCAAAAATGATTAGTCAGATCCATGGAGGATGGGTCTATGGCACTGCCTCCATGTACAGAGGAAGTCTACCATGGAATGCCAGCTGCTGGAAAACAAATGTGTCAAAGCTGCCACTCCATGCCCTGATTGTGCACCCAGCGGCATCTGATGGTCCAACAGCTAGAAACAGAACACTTAGTCTGGTCCACCAGTATAGGTTCACGTATTTTCCTGTTGATATGGTTTTTCGTCTCCAGAAATTGCAAGCTTCAAAATCCTCCCCCCCCCCATAATGTTCAATTTGTGCAACTGCAACCCTACACAGACACACACAAGATAAATTTTATTTAACATGTCCACACAATCTCTCTCTTAAAAAAAGGAAGGAAGGATTGTAAAGAAGCTGGCTTCTGGGAAGGGCAGGCTATAAACATGAAGCAATAAATAAAATAAGTAAATCAGGAAACAGATTTGGCTTCTGCAGGAAAAAAAAAAGATTAGAAAATGAAGTTAGCAAAGCGGTATGTTCAAATTGCTATGACAAAATTCACCGATACAGCTTTCTAAATGGCTTATAATGTAGAAGGGCCGCTATAGGTCACAATGCAATAGTTCCAGTGATTTTTTTTTCCTGGCAAAGCCGCACCTGTTGCGCTTCTGCCTCTTGTGCCGCTATGAAAGCAAAAACCAACAACAGCTGTTCTCAGAAGTCGCTGCTCCAACCTTGCAGGGCACAATTAACTAAAACAGGAATGGTACGGCGGCCTAGAACTGCCACTCTCAATTTCTAGCCAAGCTTCTGTGCCATTCACAGCGGCGCGGAAACCAGAAGCTCAACCGGTGTGCCTTGTCTAGCATGAGAAACGCAGCAATGGGGGGAAGGGACGACTGGGAGTGGGAATAAAGCGCTGCAGTTCAGAGGCGCGGGCTCCGCGCCAAGGCAAACAAAGTGGCAAGCCCAATCTTCCTCTCGTCTCACGTGTCAGCCTCCTGGGCGTGCATCGAGGCAGGGATCTTGGCCTTCCCTGCCTTGCTGGGCCACCACCCCCTATATTGGGGTGGTGGCTGGGCGCGCTGTCTAATACCAAGATCCGGGAGAGAGGGAGGGGAAGGTGGCGCCACTCACCGCTGGCTTTCCTTCCTCTTCCTTTCCAGCCCTCGCATCGTCCCTGCCCATGTGCGGAGAAGTCACGCTGCGCTCCTCCTCTCCGGCACATGGCTTCGCCACGCTAATCCTGCGCCGCCCGGGCGGATCTGGGCCAGCAGCGCCGGGAGGAATTAGCGCAATCGGCCGCCCGGGGCTTGTCCCAGGAGGCTGGAAGAACAGCTGGAGAGCGGGGCCTGGCTGGCCCCATCCGGCCTGGCTTCCTCGGCCCCGGCGGCTGAAGCGGCGGTAGCTCTGCAGATGGGACTCCCAGGCGCACGTGTCGGCTGCTGCTAATCGGAGCCGGGGAGGTCGCTCGCTCTCTCGCTCGCTGCCTCTGGTTGGGGTTGGATCAGGGGAGAGGATTGAGGGCAGCTAAATCTCGCCGCTTAATCGCTCCTTTCCCGCTTCGAGGTCGGGAGCAAAGAAGGAAACGAAAACAACAGCAGCAGCACCTGGTTCATTTTCGTGTTAAGGGGCCTCCGTTTGGGTAGATTTAGGAAAGAAAGACACACACCTCAGGTTGCCAGCTCCGGGTTGGGAAATACCTAGAGATTTGGAGGGTGGAGCACGGGGAAGGTGGGGTTTGGGGGAAGGGAGAGACCTCAGCAGGGTCTAATTCCAAAACAGCCATTCTCTCCAGGGCAATTGATCTCTGTAGTCTGGAGATCAGTGTGACACCTGGAGATCTCCAGGCCCCACCTGGAGGTTGGCAACCTCATGCGCCACAGGGGCTTCAGAAGGGTCTGAGACAACGCAAACCCACCCTCCTAGACTTTGGCTTTAAAAAAACTACTTTAGAAAAAGGTGTAAAAGCAGGAATCCAGTGGTGCTTGTTACTTTTTTGCTGCAGCGGATGTCACATGGGTTAGGGTTAACCCTAACCCTCTCCTCTGCTGGGATGGGAGAGAGAGAGGGCAATGAAAACCATTGGCCCCATATGACTTTCACTTTAGAAGGAAGGCCTCCCACTCTAAAAACAATACTTGCAGGGGATAAAGGAGACCCTCACTGCCATGTAATTTGAGCCCTGGGGGTGGTTTTTGTTTTGCTTATGAAATTATAGAGCACCTTGAAGCAACAGTACCGTCAAATATGTGGGACTTGGTTGCTGGTACTTTAGGGAGTGGTTTTGGCACCTGCTCAGAAGTACTATATATAGACCATGGTTCTGATCCACTGGAGAATTTCTGTTACAATCCAACACACACACCCCTCCCTGGTCATTTGGGCTGCGGCAGAAGGGGTAGGAAAGAGAGTCAGGTATGGAAGTAGTTTCCATGGAAACCCTCTGGTGGAGCCAACCCCATTTCCTCGCTGCCTGAAGCCTCCTTATTCTTGACAGCTAGTCACTGGGACCATGCGATTCCCATTCAGAGGTCTCTTCACTGGTTGCTGGTTAATTTATAGGTCCGGTTTAAGGTGCTGGTGATGATCTTTAAAGCCATTTGTGACTTGAGGCCAACACAATCTGAAGGACTGGTTCTCCTTGCATGTCCCTGCACAACAGGTTCATTCTTCCCACCAAGGTGTATTATCAGTACTTAATTTATTTAAAGCACATTCTCTAATGGTAGGGACACTGGTTTTTTTGTTGAGTAAAGAGGCATTTCCTTTTTATCAGTCCTGAATCTACTGCCCATTACGTTCACTGGATGTTCATCTCGAGTTCTGGTATTTTGGGAGAGGGAGAAAAATTTCTCTGTCCACTTTCCAGTAGGCTGAAGGAACTCAGGTTTTATTAAGACGGTAGAAGATTTACAAAGATAAAAGTAAAATACCTTAATAAAACCCGGGATGACTCCACTATTTCTGGTGCTAAGTAATGTTACATAATTGAATATTTTCCTTCCCTTCTTGCTTTGTGTATGCTGTTTTTTAAAAAAACCTCACATGTAAATGTCTACCTAAAGGTAAAAGTTTCCCTTGCTTGAAAGTGAGTAGAATCCGACTCTAAGAGGCAGTGCTTATCTCCGCTTCCAAGCCGAAGAGCCAGTCCTGTCCGGAGACATTTCCGTGATCATGTGGCTGGCATGACTAAACACCAAGGCGCATGGAATGCTGTTACCTTCCCACCAAAGTGGTACCTATTTATCTACCTAGGTTGGCAGGAGCTGGGGCCAGAGACAGGAGCTCGCTCCATCACGTGGCACTAGGGTCTCAAACTGCCAAGCTACCGACCTTCCAGTCTGCAGCTCAGTGTCTTAACCTCTGAGCCACCTTAAATGTCTACCTAGCAGTGTCCAGAAATTCAGAACCCAATCCACTTAATATGTTTTATTAGGACCAACCAAATGACATATACCAGTGGGCAAGCTTTCGAGTCCTCCAAAAGTCAGTTCTGCAGCTAATATCTAGAGCAGGGGTCCCCAACCATTTTGAGCCTGTGGGTGCCTTCAAGATTCTGATACAGGGCACAGCCATAAAATGGCTGCTGCAGGAGGCGGAGCCAACCACAAAATGTCAAGGAGTGAGGTTATGCATAACTCTGATAGCAGCTTTTCAACATTTCAGACAGAAGCTCTGTTTAACAGAATGCCTTTCTAAAATGAACACACTGATTTAAAGTATGTTCTTGCAATGTGCACACAGCCTACTGTCAGGCACTCAGTGAAGAGCCTTGGGCTGTGGTGGCTGCTGCTCCCAAAGCAGCATTTGTAGAAATTTGCTAAGCTAAGTGGATCTCCAGTGGCCAATCAGAAGCCCTCCTGAGCAACAGCCCCATGTGGCCCCACCCACTTTCTAAAAAGACTTGGTGGGCATCAGGAAAAGTGCTGCTGGGCAACATGGTGCCCATGGGCACCACGTTGGGGACCCCTGATCTATAGCATAACCCAGAGGTGTCGAAATCATTTGTCAGGCTGTGGCATGTGTGCCATTAAACGTAATGCCAGGTCCCAGAGATGTAAACTGTATAAATGACAGCAGCGGATAAGAGTTCTGAGTTGTATCCGCTGCAAGACCCCATGGGCTGAGGGGGTATGTGCCAATGGACTGGAGAGCCAGTGGTGCAGGACTGGGCAAATGCTTGCACCCTGCTTGACTGCTGCAAACAACGTTGTTCCACCATGCTGAAGCCACCATTGGAGTGGCTCCGCCCATTCCTCCCTGAGCAGTCTCCTGTTCCCTCCCTTGCACTAGTTGCTCGCAGGCCACATAAGCCAGGACCAATGTTCCCTCTAAGCTGTGGAGTCTTATGAGCAAAATTTTTACATTGTGAGCTACTGGCATTAAAGTTGTGAGCAAGCAATGTGTCTACAGCATAAATTCATTTGCTCTGGAGCCATCCTTCCTGAGCTAGGACAAAGATGTGTGAGCCGAAGGCTGAAAAACTATGAGCTAGCTCACACTAACTCAGCTTAGAGGGAACACTGGCCAGGACTTATGTTTGACACCCCTGGCATAACCCATACCACACTAGGATTTCATTTCATGTTCTGAAGCTTCATCCTCGTCTTATTTTTTTGTAACATGCTGCCTGAAGAGAAGTCCTGAATGTTTCGAAAGCTTGTCAACTGGTCTGTGTCATTTGAATCGTATTCCAGGGTTCTGAATTCTTTCGGACCAGGGTAGCTGACAACTTTCTACCTAGCAAGGTGCGTCTGAAGAACTGGGCTCTAATCCATGAAAATCTTAAACCGGAATAAAAATTGGTTAGTCTTTCAGGTACTTGAAGAATTTTGTTCATTTTTGCCGCAACCGGCAGATCAGTCTAAGCCCATTTAAACCAAAGGACAGATCTGAGTAACACTCTGTAGGGCTGTGTTGCCACACTGCTGACCCGCCAAAATGGATCTCAATGGCATTTGCCTTCTATTAAGTATGTGTAGGGTTCCCACTGTACATATGGTTGCCAATCTCCAGGTGGGACCTGGAGATCTCCTAAGAGAACATAAGAGACGCCAATGTTGGATCAGGCCAAAGGCCCATCCAGTCCAACACTCTGTGTCACACAGTGGCCAGAAATACCAGGTGCCATCAGGAAGTCCACCAGTGGGGCCAGGACATTAGAAGCCCTCCCACTGTTGACCCCCCCAAGCACCAAGATGACAGAGCATCACTTGCCCCAGAGTCCCTATCTATACCTTGTGGCTAATAGCCACTGATGGACCTCTGCTCCATATGCTTATCTAATTCCCTTTTGAAGGGAATTACAATCAGATTTCCAGACTACAGAGATCAGTTCCCCTGGAGGAACTATCTTTAGAGGGTAAAGTCTATGGCAGTGATGGTGAACCTTTTAGAGACCGAGTGCCCAAACTGTGACCCAAAACCCACTTATTTATTGCAAAGTGCCAACACGGCAATTTAACCTGAATACTGAGGTTTTACTTTAGAAAAAAACAACTCATACATTAACGTAAGATGATCCAAACAAAGTAAGGGAAGCAATCCCAAATGCTTTCATTTACTTAAAATTATTTGGCAGAGAATTCAACACTTTAATGATGGTCCGGGCCTGGCTGGGGCGATGGCACGCGTGCCCACAGAAAGGGCTCTGAGTGCCACCTCTGGCACCCGTGCCATAGGTTCGCCACCACTGGTCTATGGCATCAACTACTGAATTCCCTCCCCTCCTCAGGCTCCAGCCCCAAATTGCCAGGAATTCCCCAAACTGGAGTTGGCAACCTTAAGTGTACATCTTGAGATATTTGGTGTCTCCACACTCAGAAATCAATCTCCCTGCAAGCCCATAGCATCATCTGAGAAAATATGCCTTCATGCTTTCGTCCCGAGGATGGAATCAGGTGAGCAGCTGAGGGAAGACTTGCTCTGGTTTTGATTTTAGGTGGAAAAGAAAAGAAAAGGAACGCCCCCCACCCACCCACCCCAAACTGCAGACCCTCCATGCCATGTAACAAAAATCACATGGCCTTTTTGTTTATATCTGAAAGGAGGGTGACTCTTTGCTTTCAGCTTGTTATGGCACAAGGTAATCGCTCCATGCAGGAATCTGGGTCACCTGGAAAGGCTGGGGAGGAGAACAGAGGGAGCTGTGGATTTCTCCGCCACGTGTGCAGGGACGTTTATTTTTGTGAACTGCCACTAATGCTCAGCAGGGGCTCAGCTGGCTCCAGGAGGGTTTCTGTTATTCAAACATCAAACCTTTCTCCCCCCTCATCCAGTTCTTGAAATCTGCAGCATTCCCCGCCCCCCCTGCCCCCCCAGTAGCAACAATTCCTTGTTGAATGAACTGCAGGGTGTCTGTAACAGGGTGTGTGTGTGTGGGGGAGACTGCACAGAAGCTGGGAAGTGGGGGAGTTGAACCCTGCGATCTGGTGGGGTGGCTACCCAAGAGAGGCCTTAGCACAGGCCAAATTCCATAGGCAAGGCTTTGGAACAAACCCCAAATCTTACAGCTGGGCATTTCCCAAGTTACTAATACCTGAGACATGCTTTCCCCCCTCTGTAATTAAAATTCAAAGCATTTGTCATTTTTACTTCCCTAAACTTTTGATTATATAATAAGAGTAAAAATTCTGCTTGGTGGGGAGGGCCACCCCTGTGTTTCTGTGTGAGTCACAATGCTGGCCTTGGCTTCTAATTGAAAGGAGGCCAGTCAGAGCTGTGATTCATACAGAGATTCAACAAGCAGCTTCCCAAGAGGACAAGTGATTCTGCTGCATCTCCAGATGGGGACGGATTCATTGATTCAGGGTTGCTTCCACATGGTGGGGGGGGTGGTTCGGCTTTGCATTCATCCCTGTGGCGAAGGTGAACACAGAGACATCACATTTAAATTGACAATGGAGTTTCCACACATGGGAGTTTTCTCCTCCATCAGACACTTTCCCCCCAGCTGCACCTCTGGAGGTCATTTAAAAATTTAAAACCAATCACTGCTATTGCTCTGTAGCACAACAGGATTGTTTATCAGCTTTGTTTACATGGCTAGTGATGAAAATGTGGAATTCGCTGCCAGAGGATGTAGTGATGGCCATAGGCATAGGTAAAGGTCAAGGTTCCCTTGCTCGAAAGCCAGTCAGATTCGACTCTAGGGCTGTGGTGTTCATCTCTGTTTTAAAGCCAGCGCTGTCTGAAGACGTTTCCGTGGTCATGTGGCCGGCATGACTAAACACCAAGGCGCACGGAACGCTGTTACCTTCCCACTGAAGTGGTACCTATTTATCTACTTGCAATTTCTTGCTTTCGAACTGCTAGGTTGGCAGGAGAACCATAGGCACAGACAGCTTTAAAAAGGGATTAGATGGATTCATGGAGAAGAGGCCTTTCAGTGTCTACTAGCCCTGGTGACTAAAGGGAACTTCCACATTCAGATGCAGTCAGCCTCTGGATATCACTGCCAGGAGGCAATACCAGGGGAAGGCCTCGGCCTCTATGCTCTGTTGTTGCCCCTCCAGAGGAACTGGTTGGCCACTGTGTGAGACAGGATGCTGGACTAGATGGACAGCTGATCTAATCCAGCAGGGCTCTTCTTATGTTCTTATATCAGCCTTCCTCCCCAGTGGGGACCTAAAGGATCTCAGTGTTCTTTCCTCCATATTTATCTTCACAACAATCCTATAGGTCAGGGGTGTCAAACATGCGGCCTGGGGCCCAGATCAGGCCCCCGGGGGGCTTCAATCAGGCTCGCAGTGGAACTGGCCGTATTCTGCTTCCAGTTCTGCTGCTGCATCATAGCTTGCTTTGCCAGACTCTCTTAATCACTCAGCCATTTCATGTTTTAACCTGGGTCCTAGACGCAGAACTCTGAGCATGAGATTTCTGTTGTGAATGTCAATAAATCAAAAGTCGGTCTGCAGCTTACAGAGCTAATGTTTTAAGTGTGTTTTTATTTTAAGTTTAAAAAAATCTTTGTGTTTGTGAAAAGTACTCGGAAACGTGGAGTGATTCAGCAAAGAGTACTTAATTTAGATCAGAACAAGACAAAATAACCCGGCTCGCAGACCGGTATATAAGCACAGAAAACCCACCACCAAAACACGCCCCTAATCACCCTATAGGTTATTTACAGTAGCCGAGAGTCCATAGGCTCTCGGCTGCGGACCCGGCCCCCTGATTGGTGCAGCTAGGATCCGCTTGGGCTATTGTCCGAAAGTATGAAGCTATGAACGTGTGCTTGACCGCATGGCCCAACGGTCGCGCACGTGGTCATGGCGGATACTTTACACTCTTCCCCCCATAGTCCAGACTACCCACACACGAAGTCCTGGAGGTACGCTGGGGACGTCCGAGCCCTAGTGGAGCGGCGCAGCTCTGGGGCAACGGTCGGGGCTGCCTCGGAGGACCGTGGCGGGGAGGTTGGTGGTGGCGTTGGTGGTGGCAACGCAGGAGGCTCCGGAGCGGACTGGGCCGGGACGGCGACTGGGGTCTGCTGCGCCAGCTCGTTGACTGATGCTTCGTCGGGCTCTGTACTCTCTAGGTCCTCGGGATCGTTAGGGAGGACCCGGCGCCGCAGTTGGTCAATGTGGCGGTGGAGCAGTTGGCCATGCTTACAGGAGACCTCGTATGATCGAGGTCCCCGCACTCTTACAACCCGTGCGGGGATCCAAGGTGACCCTTGCGCATAATTCCGAGCGTAGACCGGGTCTTCCGGAAAGAACCCTCTGGCTGCTGTATGCGACTCCGTTGTTGGTTCCACCTCAGGGGCCCGGTCCGGATGCAGTCGGTCCAGTCTGGAGGTTAGTTGGCGGCCCATCAGGAGTTCCGCCGGGCTGCGGCCGGTCTTGGTGTGAGGTGTCGTACGCTGACCGAACAGGAACACCGCCAGCTTGTAGTCCCAGTCCTTGCTGTCCAACTTTCGTAGCGCCTCCTTTGTGGTCCGTACCATGCGCTCCGCCTGGCCGTTGGTGGCTGGGTGGAATGGTGCTGCCCGGACGGACGTGGCGGATCCCGCAGTACCTCATGAAGTCCTGGAACTCGCTGGAGGTAAACGCCGTGCCGTTGTCGGTCACCAGAGTGTCCGGAAGACCGTGGGAGCTGAAAATGTGGCGCATTGCTCTGATGGCCGCCTTTGAGGAGGTAGACGGCACTGGCACCACTTCTAGCCACTTACTATAAGCGTCGACTAGTATAAAAAAGATTTGTCCCTGGAACGGCCCCGCAAAGTCCAAGTGCAGCCGGGACCAGGGCTTGTGGGAAGATTCCCAGTCTCGTTCTGGCGCTCGGGGCGGTGCGGGCCGGAAAGCCTGGCAGGGTTGACATTGTTTCACCAGTTTTTCAATGTCCTGATCAAGGCTGGGCCACCACACATAACCCCGAACCAGGGCTTTCATCCACACCACGCCCGGGTGAGCCTCGTGCAATGCTGAGAGCACCCGATCTCGGAGAGGAGACGGTATCACCACTTGGCCTCCCCACAACACACAACCCTTGTGCGCTGACAGTTCGTCTTTGCGTGAGGCATAGGCCGAGAAGTCAGGTCCTGCCGTGACCACCGGCCACCCCCTCCTCACCCAGTCCAAGACGCGGCAGAGGATCGGATCCTTGGCGGTGCGACGGGCCACCTCTCGCACGTGGACCGGCTGGTCGGGCAGGGTCTCCAGCAGCGCGACCTGGTGAGCTGGGGCCGGGTCTGGCTCCGTTTCTGGCAGAGGAAGGCGGCTCAACGCGTCCGCATGTCCCATCGCTTTCCCGGGCCGGTGAAGGAGCGTGTAGTTGTAGCCCGCCATGAAGACGGACCACCGGATCACTCGAGGCGAAGTCATCTGGGGGGTCTGGCGGTCCGGGGCGAGCAAACCCAGGAGAGGCTTGTGGTCCGTAAGGACCGTGAAGGGCCGGCCGTATAGGTAGTGGTGAAATTTTTTCACCCCGGCTACGATAGCAAGAGCCTCTGTCAATTTGCGCATAATTGCGTTCCGCTGCAGACAAGGTACGGGAGTAGTAGGCCACTGGGACCTCCCGACCGTCAGGCAGCTTGTGCCCCAGGACCGCCCCGACCCCGTATGGAGAGGCGTCGCAGGCCAGCACCACCGGCAGGTCCTCGTTGAAGTGGGCGAGGACCGAATTGGAGATGAGGAGATCTTTGACTGCCTGAAACACCGCCTGCTGAGCCGGGCCCCAGACCCATGGCGCGCCCTTGTCGAGGAGCCTATGGAGGGGTTCCGCTACCGCTGCTTTTAGAGGAAGAAAGGAGTGATAAAAGTTAAGGAGGCCTAGGAAGGCCTGCAGTTCGGTCTTTGAAGTGGGGGCAGGAGCGTTCGAGATCGCCTTTGTCTTCTCCGCCGTCGGGTGAATGCCTTGTGCGTCGACCGTGAAACCGAGGAACTCCACCTTGTGAACGCCGAGCAGGCATTTTTCGTGCTTCACCTTCAGCCCCGCTTGGTCGAAACGTCGTAGAACGGCGCGGAGTCGGGGTGGCAAAGGAAGCGGCGTCGGGGGCGGCGATCAGCACGTCGTCTAAAAAAGGCTGTACCCCGGGGATACCTTTGAGGAGAGAGTCCATGAAAGATTGGAAAATCCCCGGAGCCACGGATACCCCGAACTGGAGCCGGTGGACCCTGAAAGCCCCCCGTGCGTGGCAATCATCTGGGCTTCCGCTGTGGCGGCGTCCACCGGCAGCTGTTGATATGCCTGTGCCAAGTCCAGCTTGCCGAATATGCGAGCCCCCGCGAGTGCTGCCAGCACGTGGCTGACCACCGGTACGGGGTACGCGTGGTCCTGCAGTGCCTTGTTTAACGTGCACTTATAATCAGCACAGATCCGGACGTCCCTGTTTGGCTTGACCGGTGTGACTATGGGGGTTTCCCACCGTGCCGATGCCACCGGTTCCAACACTCCTTGGGCCACCAACTTATCTAATTCTTCCTCGATTTTCGGCCTCATCGTTAAGGGCGGGTGCCTGGCCTTAATCCAAATGGGGCGGACAGCGGGATCCAGGTCCAGGGAGATTGGTGGCCCCGTGAACTTGCCGAGTGCACCATCGAAAACTCGCGGGAACTCGTCACACACCGCCGTGAAATCGAGACCGTAACTGGTTTAACTGGTGGAGCCCCCCGATGGTCAAACCCAGTGGTTTAAACCAAGACATTCCCAGGAGGCTGGAAAGCTGACCGCCCACCACTAGGATCTCGAGTTCTCCTTTAAAGTCCTGGAACTCCACCTTGAACTTGCCCCAGCCCCGTACAGCCACCGGATTCTTATTAAAGTCCTGTAGTCTAAAGTGTGGCTTTCGCAGAGGTGGCCCCCCTTGGGACACAGTCTCCGCAGTGTGTCCTCAGAAATTATCATAAACTCAGAGCCGGTATCGAGCTCCATGCTACAGGGGGACCCCTCTACCCGGACCGAAACGTGGATTTTGTTTCGGCTGTCTCGGAAAGCAGCTGGCACATGGTGCGGCGGGCTCCGGAGTCCTCGCTGGCGGGGCTCCTCTTGGGCGATGCGGTCGCGAGGGCTGACGCTGGAGTTGTAGAACTTCGTCCTCCTCGGAGTCGGCTGATTCTTCTATGGTTTGAGTGCGGTGGACTCGGTGTCCGCTGGGGCCTGGATGCGCATTTTCGAAAGCGGCCGCATCCTTCAAAGCCTTAACCAGCGTGAGGTCGTCCTCCCGGATTAGGCGCCTTCTCAATTTTGCCTCTCGTAAGCCCACCAAGAACTGGTTCAGCAAGGCCTCATCCAGGTTTAGAAACGCACATTGCATGGCGGCCAGGAAGTCCGCCGCTTTCTCCTCTGGGGCTTGGACCTTCGCGAAAAAGTCCATGCGGGCCGCGAACTTAGAGGGCTTCGGCGCTAGATGGGCAGTGAGGGCCGCGATGAGGTCCTCAAAACTCTCCTCCTCTACCTCCTTGGGTGAGATCAGGTTCTGCAAGAGGAGGAGGGTGTCCATCCCAAAAAAGCATATTAGATGGGACCTCTTCATACCTGCGTCGGTGACCTTCATGCAAGCGAGGCAATTCTTGAGTATCATCACCCAAGTGGTCCATTGCTCGGGATGGGCCAAGTCGAAGGAAGCGATTCCCTCGTGCGCGGTCCCGGCGACGGCGGCAGTCGAGGAGGTGGAGGTGGAGGAAGCGTTTGTCTCCGACATAGTTGCTTGTGCGCTTGTCCGCGGCGGCGTTTGGCGGGAATGGGATTGTCAGCGGGACGGCTGGCGGCAAGCGGAGAGCTGGTAGGCGGAGCGAGCCGAGGCGAAGCGCTGTGAGGTGAAGCGGAGAGCGGAGCGGAGGTGGCGTGGCGAGGTGCGGTGCTCGGCGTAGCGAAGCGCAGAGTTGAGCCGCGAAGCGGCGTGGCGAGATGCGATGCGGTCCGCGGTTGACGGAGTGAGGCGCAGGGCGATGGAGCGGGGACCTCGGCGAGCGGAGTGGCTGCTGCGGCGATTGATGCTCGGTGCTGCTTGGTCTCCTCCGGGTCTGTTCAAAAAGGTCAGAATCCCACCTTCGTTGCCAGTGAAAAGTACTCGGAAACGTGGAGTGATTCAGCAAAGAGTACTTTATTTAGATCAGAACAAGACAAAATAACCCGGCTCGCAGACCGGTATATAAGCACAGAAAACCCACCACCAAAACACGCCCCTAATCACCCTATAGGTTATTTACAGTAGCCGAGAGTCCATAGGCTCTCGGCTGCGGACCCGGCCCCCTGACTGGTGCGGCTAGGATCCGCTTGGGCTATTGTCCGAAAGTATGAAGCTATGAACATGTGCTTGACCGCATGGCCCAACGGTCGCGCACGTGGTCATGGCGGATACATTACAGTTTGTGTCCTTTATAAAATTTATATCTCCACTGCCTGGCATTACATATTATGACACACATGGCCCAGCCCAACAAGGTCGCATTTATGTCAGATCCAGCCCTCATAACAAATGAGTTTGACATCCCTGCTGTAGGTAGTTCAGGCTGAGAGTGAATCACCCAGAAAGCTGCCATGGTAGAGGGAGGATTTGAGCCTGGCCCTTCCAGAATCCAGATCCTAGTCCAACATGCTAACCATTAAACCCACGGGCTCTCACACTTTTTACCATTTTTTTTAAAAAAATCTCTCCAGCAGCATGATGGAAAAATGTCAGCCTCAAGGAGCTGGAAGAAGGAAAATGGTGTGGATGCAGCCAGGGGACAAGACAGAGGTTTATAAAATTATGCATGGTGTGGAGGGAGTGGACAGGGAAAAGCTTTTCTCCCTCTTCCATAATACTAGAAGCCGGAGTCATCCAGGGAAGCTGAAGGGTTGTAAATTCAGGACAGACAAAAGGAGGTATTTCTTTACACAGCAGGGCACATAATTAATTTGTGGGACTCCCTGCCAGAGCATGTGATCATGGTCACCAATTTGGAAGATTTTAAAGGGGAGTAGACAGGGGTCATTTCGTAGAAAAAGAGCTAGGGGAACTCATTAGCATAACTCATTAGCATATGCCACACCCCCTGATATCACTGGAAGTGTGTCATAAGGCCACACCCCCTGACATCACCGGAAGTGTGTCATAAGGCCACACACCCCGCCCCCAACGGTCCCGGCCGCCACCGGCGGCCTTGCAGCTCCACTGCCGAGCCCCATGAGGGGCCCGGCAGTGGACCTGCAAGGCCGGCGGGAGTGCAAGGAAGCCCTGCAAAGGCCCTCCCTGGCCCCAGGCAGGCAGGGGTGGGGAGAGGCGGGGAGGAAGCAACTTACCCTCCCTCTTCTCCTGCCTCCTCCTAGCTGAATGAGGGCCGGAAGCAGGGGGCGGGGCTTCGTCATGTGCCCCGCCCCCGTACCTCACCCGGGGGAACTGCGATCTCCCGCGACCCCCCCTGAAATGACCTCTGGGAGTAGACCAATTCATGGAGGACTGGGCTATCAGGGGCGACTAATCATGACGGATATCAACTCCCTCCAGTACCTGAAGGAGCATGCCTCTGTATATCAGTTGCAGGATGACGCTGTCGCAGGCTTCCTGTTTGTGGGCTTCCTAGAGGTAGCCACTGTTGGCCACTGTGTGAGCGGAATGCTGGGCTAGATGGGCCTCAGGTCAGATCCCGCGGGCTCTTCTTATGTTCATGCGACCTTGGAAAATGCGTGCCTTCTCATCCAGATGGCGTGATAATGTGGTGCTTGAACCTAAAATGAAGGGAGGAAAAGCTGGCTTGAGAAAGAAGATTGGCTTGGGAAAAGAAGATTGGGACACAGTTTGACCCTAATGTTGAGTAGATGTTCCAAACACTGCACTCCAGCATGGGTGCCATAGCGGAGAAAACCCTCTGCATGGAAGAAAACAATTTATACATTTTTGCAGAGATTGGACGAAATTTCTGCCGCTTCCCCCTTACCTGTGGAGGCTGACTGGAAGGAAGCAGACGGTACAGAGATAAGAGCATGCGGGGGGGGGGGTTTGCCATGTTTTACGGTCATAGGAAGCTTTTGTTCTTTAATTCAGGTGGCGCACAATTTGGAGACTATTGCCATGGATGTGGGAAGCGGTCATGGCACAACAGCTTGAGGCTGCAGCACTGGGCCTCTCGTTCTGTTTCAGTTGCAATCCCTTCACTTACCGCCCACCGATCAAGGCCAATTGTGTGGTGCCCTTTATAACGGTAGCCTCAGATCTGCCGCCAGAGGTTTGCTACCACACCCTGCCTAGCAGTGGGGCGGCTGCGCACTTAGTAGTGATGGCTTTTGCCAGCAGTGGGGCATCAGCCTATCCTCTCCTACACCAGAGCAATTTTGCGGACTGGTTTGTGGCAGGCATCACAAGGCCCCAAATGGCAGCTCTGGGAAGGTACAGCAGTTTGGGGGGGCTCATCGTGCTCATTTAAATGCTGAAATCGAGGACTGGGTCATTAATTTTATTGTGTCTATTTACTTATTTTATTTACACAATTTGTAGTCACACCTTTCTTTCTTTTTATTTATAATTTTTTTTTTATTTCAATTTTTGCAGATATTATATAAGTCTAGTACAATAAACTAGAAATTCAACAGTTACAATAGTCACAGCTTTCTCACATGGACTCTATATAGGTTACACATAGTGAGTCAGTACAATAAAAAACATGGGACATTCATCAACCAGTGCATTAGGAGTCTAAAAGTCGGGAGTCACCAGAAAGCACTGAAGCAAGTATTCACATGACACATTAAGCGGTACAAAAATTATATAACAGGAACCTACTTAGAATAAACTTTACACAGCAGTATAGGCCACTGTCCCTAATAATTTATCCAAGAAAGTTTGTGAACCTCTTTGAAGAAGAAGAGGAGACTGAATTTATACCCCCGCCCTTCACTCGGAGTCTCAGAGTGGCTTACAAACTCCTTCCCCTTCCCCACCCCACAACAGACACCCTGTGAGGTAGGTGAGGCAGAGAGAGAGCTCTTTCGAGAACTGCTCTTTCAAAAACAGCTCTGACAGAACCATGGCTTGCCGAAGGTCATCCAGCAGCTGCAAGTGGAGGAGTGGGGAATCAAACCCGGTTAAGAACATAAGAACATAAGAACATAAGAGATGCCAATGTTGGATCAGGCCAAAGGCCCATCCAGTCCAACACTCTGTGTCACACAGTGGCCAGAAATACCAGTGCCATCAGGAGGTCCACCGGTGGGGCCAGGACATTAGAAGCCATCCCACTGTTGACCCCCCCAAGCACCAAGAAGACAGAGCATCACTTGCCCCAGAGCCCCTATCTATACCTTGTGGCTAATAGCCACTGATGGACCTCTGCTCCATATGCTTATCTAATTCCCTTTTGAAGCCGTCCATGGTTGTAGCCGCCACCACTTCCTGTGGCAGTGAATTCCAAGTGTTAATCACTCTTTGGGTGAAGAAGTACTTCCTTTTATCCGTTCTAACCCGACCGCTCAGCAATTTCATGGAATGCCCACGAGTTCTTGTATTGTGAGAAAGGGAGAAAAGTACCTCTTTCTCTACCTGCTCTTTCCCATGCATAATCTTATAAACCTCAATCATGTCACCCCTCAGTCGTTGTTTCTCCAAGCCTTAACCTTTCCTCATAGGGAAAGTGTTCCAACCCTTTTATCATTCGAGTTGCCCTTTTCTGCACTTTTTCCAAAGCTATAATATCCTTTTTAAGGTGTGGTGACCAGAATTGCACACAGTATTCCAAATGAGGTCTCACCATTGATTTATATAGGGGCATTATGATATTGGCTGATCTGTTTTCAGTACCCTTCCTAATAATCCCCAGCATAGCATTGGCCTTCTTTATTGCAGTCACACACTGTCTCGACATTTTCAGTGAGTTATCTACTACAACTCCAAGATCTCTCCCAGATTAGAGTCCGCGCACTTAACCACCACACCAAACTGGCACTACGCTTTGTACAGTGTAACCCTATTGCCTGCGCAGAGAAGCCCTCTTGGATAGTTCCGTTCTGCACAGTGTGGAAGGCCAGGGGAGCGGGAGTGTTCCTGTGACTTCCTCACGGAAGGCTGTTCCACAAGGCGGGAGCCACAAAGGAGAAAGGCCATGTACAGACAGTTGTTGATTTCCCCCATTTGCAGGGTGGCCCCTGCAGAAGCCTCTGCTGACATGAACTAGGTCATCATGGTGGACCATAGAGGGAAAAGTGGTCCCGCAAATAGGAGGGGCCACGGTCATGAAGGGCTTTGAATGTGATAGCCAGTTAGGGTGGCTAGCTGTGGGTTGGGAAATACCTGGAGATTTTGGGGGTGGAGCCTGAGAAGGATGGAGTCTGGGAGGGGAGGGACCTCAGCAGGGTATAGAGTCCACCATACAAAGCGGCCATTTTCTCCAGGGGAACTGATATTGGTTCTCTGGAGATCAACTGTAATAGTGGGAGATCCCCAGGTGCCACCTGGAGGTTGGCAACCCTGTAACCAATACTTTATACTGAGAGACAGTTTGGTGTAGTGGTTAGGAGTGTGAACTCTGGTCTAGGGGAACCCGGTTTGATTCCCCATTCTTCCACATGCGGCTGCTGGTGTGACCTTGGGTCAGTCACACAGTTCTCTCAGAGCTGTTCTCTCAAGCGCAGTCCTCGAAAGAGCTTTCTCAGCCCCACCTACCTCACAGGCAGGGCCTGCTCCAGCTTATTTTGCACCCTAGGCGAGGATCCCTTCTTCCCCCACCCCAGTGCGCCCACCAATTTTAAAAAATAAATGCATTTTAGGAAGAATGAAAAACACAAATAATCAAGAAACTCCCAGAGTACGTGGCCGGGTGCAGTTTGGTGCTCCTAAGGGCAGTCCCACTCTAGGCGATCGCCTAGTTCGCCTAGTGAGTGAGCCGGCCCTGCTCACAGGGTGTCTGTTGTGGGGAGGGGAAGGGAAAGGCAATTGTGAGCCGCTCTGAGAGTCCTCTGGGTAGTGAAGGGCGGGGTATAAATCCAATCTCGTCTTCTTCTTCTTAACATGAGCCCGGTAGCAAATGGGCAGCCGATGGAGTGTCTGCGGACTGGGAGTAAGATGCATGCTCTGTTTAACTCCTGCATACAGCCAAGCTGTGGCATTATGGACCAGTTGGAGCTCAAGGTGATTTTGAGGGGAGAGCAATATCTAGTGTATTACAGGGATCTAGTCTTGGTGTTACTGTGGCATCGATTCAGGTGGCCAGTTCAGACATCTTACAGGCTTGCCTGAGTTACTAGAAATCATTTTCTTGCGGCTGCATTAACTTGCTTCTTCTCCAGTAATGAAAGCTCTATCCAGTCTAACCCCAAGGCTTTTAATTGAGTCAGCAACGGTCAGTTGAACTCCATCGAAAGTGAGGAGAACTTCAAGACCAAAGGACTACATGGTGCATTTCTAAAAATAAATAAGAAGGCACTTTCCTGGAACCACCACCTTCTGATCTGGGAGAGGTCCTTGCTAATTTGAGATGCACTGGGATGTGTTTTATCAGGTAAGACACTCTGCCTCCCTGCTCACAGGTATGAGTAATCCTGTGGTTTAGAGCTACCCACTCCGTGGTTTGAGCTTTGAAGAGCTGTGGCCAGGTTTAATACCCTGGATGTAAGTTCTGTGGATCAGAAGTGTCTTTAAAGAATATTTTGATTTGAGGATCATGTTTTCAGCTCAGCCTCAGACCAGTTCTATTTATTTATTCACTTCATGTGTACCTAGCCTTTCCCCCCAACAGGGACCCAAAGCGGCTTTACATCCCTCTCCTCACCTCCATTTTATCCTCACAACAACCCTGTGAGGTAGGTTATGTAGGGTGTGTGTGACTGGCCCAAGGTCACCTAGCAAGCTTCCATGTCAGAGTGGGGATTCGAACCTGGATCTCCCCATGTCTGACATGCCAACCACTGCACTGTGCTCGCACCTGTCCCAGTAAGCAGGCCATTTTCTTTGGGCGCTTCTGCAGTTTTGGGACCTCGTCACACACATTGTGTACATCGGCTTTCCATCTGTTTTCAGTATAAACCCCAAAATATAAAATGGGACGTATATGTGTTTGCAGACGTATATGCAGATACGCTAGTCTGAAAGGTGTGGTTGGCACTGCAGTGTTCCCTCTAAGCTGAGTTGGTGTGAGCTAGCTCAGTTTTTTAGCCTCCGGCTCACACATTTTTGTCTTAGCTCAGGAAGGAATGGCTCCAGAGCAAACTAATTTATGCAGCAGCCAAATCGCTCACTCACAACTTTCATGCCAGTAGCTCACAAAGTAGAATTTTTGCTCACATGACACCACAGCTTAGAGGAAGCATTCGTGGTGGCTTCTGGTTAAGCATCTGCTTGATTGCAAACCCAGATTTGTTTCCGTAATGCGTAAAATGGGCCTTCATTGCAGGCCTCTGCTTGTGCCACAACAACCAAAGTTGCACCCTATTCAGGGCATGCCCTGCCCCTTCTTTCTTGCAAGCACAATGACAAAGTTTACTACACCCTTTTTTGCTGTCCATGTGGCCACAGAGAGCCTCCTATGTTGGCCCGAGACATTTTAATGCCCGGAGCAGAAAATCCACAAAAATCCCCGCACACAGTTGGTGTGCAATTCACAGCACAGTTCTCTTCTGCATGCTTTGTTGACATGAACATGAGCTAAGCCTTCCTGTTGCGGCTCCTATTCACCTTGGGAGGCTGGCACAAGAGACCGTCCAAGTGGATGTTGCCCCACAAATCATCTATCTCCTAATTGGCTGTCCTTAATCTGCCTCGCCTCACGACAAGGTAGAACCATCTCTGCCCCAGTGGCCTACATGGTGTCTTGCATGGTCCTCTGCATTCCCCCCCTCAAGTCCTTTATGCACTTGGTCTGGACCCTGGAGAGAAGTGGTTTCTCCAACGGTGCCACCAATTGGTGTGTCCCAGATGTAACTCTCAAGCCAGACGTTCCCACATCCCAGCAACCCAGCATGTGATCCCGTGCTTTTTCTCCTCAGAGCAAACCGCTTAAGAGAACGGGAATCTGAATTAAATGAATTTATCAGATGGCTTCCAATTCACCGCCAATCTGGGGTGCCCACGCATGCTATCGCCGGTCTCCCTTTTTAATTTTTTTGTCTTGACCATAGGATAATGGCGTTAAACTGTCCCAGTTTTTCATTTTTTAAACGAAAAGCATAATGCCTATTAATAGCTGTGTCCCAGTTTCATTTTCAGCAGGTCTTTTTCTGCCCTGGTACACAATTCCGAGATTACCCTTTTTTCAGTTCGAACAGTTCAATCCACTGGAAACTAAATTCCTTGGAAAGTTAATAATTCCTTATTATTTTTTAAAAACCTACCATGAAAAATGATTTATTTTGCTGCATTTATACCCTACTTTCCTCTTCAGTTGGGGACCCAAAGTGGCTTAAAACATTTAGCCCTTCTCCATTGTATCCTCACAACAATCCTGTAAGGTAGGTTAAGCTGAGAGTGTGTGACTGGCTCAAGGTCATCCAGCAAGCTTCCATGTCAGAATAGAGATTTGAACCTAAGTCTCCCAGATCGTAGTCTGACACCCTAAACCAGTACACCACTCTGAAGAAGAAGAGTTGGATCCTGACACCCTAAACCGGTACACCACTCTGAAGAAGAAGAGTTGGATTTATCCCCCACCCTTCACTCGGAGTCTCAGAGCATTTTACAATCTCTTTTCCATTCCCCTCCATGCAACAGACACTCTGTGAGGTAGGTGGGGCTGAGAGAGCTCTGAGAGAACTGTGACTGACCCAAGGTCACCCAGCTGGCTGAATGTGGAGGAGTGGGGAATCAAACCCGGTTCTCCAGATTAGAGTCTGCCATTCTTAAACACTACACCAAAATGGCTCCTTCTGTAGGGTTGCGAGCTTTGAGTTGGGAAATGCCTGGAGGTTTTGCGGGCGGAGCCTCGAGATGGCAGGATTCAGCAAGGGGAGGGACCTCAGCCATTCTCCAAAGCAGCAATTTTCTCCGGGGTAATTGATCTCTGTATTCTGGAGATCAAATGCAATAGCAGAAGAGCTCCAGGTCTCACCTGGAGGTTGGCAAGCATACCACTGGTATTGAGATGTTAGAATGAGAAAGTCTGGCTTTGAGGGGATAGAAAGAAAGAGTAGGAGAGGATGGGTTTGGGGCCAATTTCATTTATTTATTTACTTCATGTATATCCCCCCCTTTCTCCCCAATGTGGACAGGTAGTGGCTTATTCATTCTCCTCTCCTCCATTTTATCCTCACAGCAACCCTGTAAGAGAGCCAGTTTGGTGTAGTGGTTAAGTGTGTGGACTCTAATCTGGGAGAACCGGGTTTGATTCCCCACTCCTCCACTTGCAGCTGCTGGATGACCTTGGGCAAGCCATAGTCCTGTCAGAGCTGTTATTGAAAGGGCAATTCCCTCAGAGCTCTCTCAGCCCCGCCTACCTCACAGGGTGTCTGTTGTGGGGAGGGAGTTTGTAAGCCGCTCTGAGATTCCGAGTGAAGGGCGGGGTATAAATCCAATCTCTCTTTCTTCTTCTAGGTTAAACCCAAGGTCACCCTGTAAACTTCCACGACAGAGTAGAGAGTCAAACCTGAGTGTCCCACATCCTATTCCGATGGGGTAACCACCACACCACACTGGGTTTCTTATTTCTTATGAATGTATTCATTTCCAAAGGAACTGTGAGGTAGGCTAGGCTGGGGGGAAAAAATCACCCAGTAAGTTTAATGACTGAATGGACGTTTGTATTTAGCACCTCCTAGTTCCATTCCAGCACTTTGATCACTACCCTGTCTATATGCAGCTCATTTTTAAAAAATATAAGAACATAAGAAGAGCCCTGCTGGATCAGACCAGACCAATGGTCCATCTAGTTAGTTCAGCATCCCATCTCACACAGTGGCCAGCCAGTTCCTCTGGAGGGCCATCAACAGGGCATAGAGGCCAAGGCCTTCTCCTGATGTTGCCTCCTGGCTCTGGAATTCAGAGTATTAGTGCCTCTGAACGTGGAGGTTCCCCTCAGTCACCATGGCTAGTATTTATTTATTTTTATTTCTTTCAGCTTACTACCCCGCTCTAACCCCCTCAGGGGTCTCTGAGCGGCTAGTTACTCATTTATCCCTAACCTATGGCCACAATTATTAGGGTGGGGACAATCCCTACCGGCACCCAGTGGAGGGGTTTTTCTCCCAGGTCGGCTACGTCGACTTTGGCGTCACTCGGCTTCTGGCTCCTTTCTGGCGGTCTTTCAGTGGCGGATCAGTCGGGCCCTTCTGTCACACGGCATGCTCCGGCGCGGCCTTGGCTCAGTCTTCGCGGCTCCGCCCCGCCTGCGCCGTCCACGCTCGCGTGTCCTGGCTCCGCCTCTCCGCCGACGCCTGTTCCGCCTCCGATGTACCCGGATGCCATCTTTGCCACTTGCCGCTTTCGCTGTCCACCAGGCTCCG
>NW_015172573.1:362432-366390 GCF_001447785.1 Gekko japonicus
CAGACGAACTTCTCGAGTAAATGCCCGTTTCGAAGTGTCTTTCTCAATAATTTCGCATCCAAATATACTGAAGATGACGATGAAGTATTTAAATCAAACTGTTTTTTCCATGAGCTGTGCAGCTACATACAAAACTCTCCAATGTATGTAGCTGCACAGCTCATGGAAAAAACAGTTTGATTTAAAGACTTCATCGTCATCTTCAGTATATTTGGATGCGAAATTATTGAGAAAGACACTTCGAAACGGGCATTTACTCGAGAAGTTCGTCTGTCTTCTGTCCACCTGTTCATCTGTTGAATATAAAAGACACATCATGAATATCATCTTCAGTGAAGATTGACTTACTTTTGTGTAAATTCATTTATTTGTATGTGCACACTTGCAGCAATCTTTGGGTTTATAGTACAGTTTTGTATTGCTGTTCCCCTAGGTATTTGTGGTCCCTTGCTGGAAAGCCAGTCGAATCCGACTCTAGGGTTGCGGTGCTCATCTCCGTTTCCAAGCCGAAGAGCCAGCGCTGTCCGAAGACATTTCCATGGTCATGTGGCCGGCATGACTAAACACCAAGGCGCACGGAACGCTGTTACCTTCCCACCGAAGTGGTACCTATTTATCTACTTGCGATTTCTTGCTTTTGAACTGCTAGGTTGGCAGGAGCTGGAACTAGAGACGGGAGCTCACTCCGTCATGCGGCACACTCGGGTCTCGAACTGCTGAACTACCGACCTTTCACAGCCTGTAGTTCAGCATCTTAACCACTTGAGCCACCGCAGCTCCTACCTTCTAAGGTAGGTTCCCATTTATCTACTTGCGCATTTTTGATGTTAGTTGGCGCTTTCGAACCGCTGGGTTAGCGGGAGCTGGGACAAGGGCCAGGTGCTCACTCTGGCCGCTGCGGGTTTCGAACAGCTGTTCGTGGATGTTATTATTAGCAGGCGTTTAACTGCCTGCGCCACCGCTCCCACAGTAGTAGCCACTGAAAAACTTACCCTCCATGATACCCTCCATGAATCTATCTAATCCCCCTTTAAAGCTGTTTATTCCTGTGTCCATCGCTACATTCTTTCTCAGCCAATTCCATATTTTAATCACTCTCTGTGTAAAGTAGTGTTTCCTTTTGTCTGTCCTGAACCTACTGCCCATCAGCTTCTTTGGATGCCCTCCAGTTCTAGAACTTTGGGAGAGAGAGAAAAAATTGGAAACTATCTCCACCCCATGCATAATTTTATAAACCTCTATCGTGTCCCCCCGTAGTCTCTTTTCTAAACTGAAAAATCCCAGTCTCTTCAGCCTTTCCTCGTAGGGGAGGTGCTCCAACCCCCTATTCATCTTGGTTGCCTTCCTCTGTACTTTTTCTAGCTCTGCAAGCTAAATCTAAAATATGATTCCACAAGTAAGGGGGAAATACTCTGGGTGAGGTTTTCCTTTCTTTTATAGACATCCCTTCAAATCAATGTATTTTTACTTATTTCATTTATACCCCCACCTCTCTCCCCATGTAGGCCTTACATCATTCCTCTCTGCTCCGTTTTCACAACAACCCTGTGAGGTAGGCTAGGCTGAAAGCGTGTAACTGGCCCAAGGTCACCCAGCGAGCGTCCACGGCACCAGCGGGGATTAGAACCTAGGTCTTCCAGACAATGTTCCCTCTAAGCTGTTAGTGTGAGCTAGCTCACAGTTTTTTAGCATCCAGCTTACACATTTTTGTCTTCGCTCAGGAAGGATGGCTCCAGAGCAAACTAATTTATCCAGCAGCCAAATCACTTGCTCACAATTTTAATGCCAGTAGATCACAAAGTTGAATTTTTGCTCACCAGACTCCACAGCTTAGAGGGAGCATTGGACCTAGTTGAACAGTCTTAACCACTACACAGCTCTCTCATATACCCTAATGAAAGTTATTTCAGGCTTTTCCTGCATGAGCCAACACGCGCATACCGGTGTAACAGGCCGGATTAACCCCCCGGCCAGAGTAACCCCAGGTTAATCTGGCCGGCTGTAACAGGCCAGATTCACCCCCCCCGGCCAGAGTAACCCCGGGGTTACTCTGGCCTAGGGGGTGAATCTGGCCTGTTACAGCCGGCCAGATTAACCTGGGGTTACTCTGGCCGGGGGGTTAATCCGGCCTGTTACACCGGTATGCGCGTGTTGGCTCATGCAGGAAAAGCCTGAAATAACTTTCATTAGGGTATATGAGAGAGCTGTGTAGTGGTTAAGACTGTTCAACTAGGTCCAATGCTCCCTCTAAGCTGTGGAGTCTGGTGAGCAAAAATTCAACTTTGTGATCTACTGGCATTAAAATTGTGAGCAAGTGATTTGGCTGCTGGATAAATTAGTTTGCTCTGGAGCCATCCTTCCTGAGCGAAGACAAAAATGTGTAAGCTGGATGCTAAAAAACTGTGAGCTAGCTCACACTAACAGCTTAGAGGGAACATTGTCTGGAAGACCTAGGTTCTAATCCCCGCTGGTGCCGTGGACGCTCGCTGGGTGACCTTGGGCCAGTTACACGCTTTCAGCCTAGCCTACCTCACAGGGTTGTTGTGAAAACGGAGCAGAGAGGAATGATGTAAGGCCTACATGGGGAGAGAGGTGGGGGTATAAATGAAATAAATAAAAATACATTGATTTGAAGGGATGTCTATAAAAGAAAGGAAAACCTCACCCAGAGTATTTCCCCCTTACTTGTGGAACCATATTTTAGATTTAGCTTGCAGAGCTAGAAAAAGTACAGAGGAAGGCAACCAAGATGAATAGGGGGTTGGAGCACCTCCCCTACGAGGAAAGGCTGAAGAGACTGGGATTTTTCAGTTTAGAAAAGAGACTACGGGGGGACACGATAGAGGTTTATAAAATTATGCATGGGGTGGAGATAGTTTCCAATTTTTTCTCTCTCTCCCAAAGTTCTAGAACTGGAGGGCATCCAAAGAAGCTGATGGGCAGTAGGTTCAGGACAGACAAAAGGAAACACTACTTTACACAGAGAGTGATTAAAATATGGAATTGGCTGAGAAAGAATGTAGCGATGGACACAGGAATAAACAGCTTTAAAGGGGGATTAGATAGATTCATGGAGGGTATCATGGAGGGTAAGTTTTTCAGTGGCTACTACTGTGGGAGCGGTGGCGCAGGCAGTTAAACGCCTGCTAATAATAACATCCACGAACAGCTGTTCGAAACCCGCAGCGGCCAGAGTGAGCACCTGGCCCTTGTCCCAGCTCCCGCTAACCCAGCGGTTCGAAAGCGCCAACTAACATCAAAAATGCGCAAGTAGATAAATGGGAACCTACCTTAGAAGGTAGGAGCTGCGGTGGCTCAAGTGGTTAAGATGCTGAACTACAGGCTGTGAAAGGTCGGTAGTTCAGCAGTTCGAGACCCGAGTGTGCCGCATGACGGAGTGAGCTCCCGTCTCTAGTTCCAGCTCCTGCCAACCTAGCAGTTCAAAAGCAAGAAATTGCAAGTAGATAAATAGGTACCACTTCGGTGGGAAGGTAACAGCGTTCCGTGCGCCTTGGTGTTTAGTCATGCCGGCCACATGACCATGGAAATGTCTTCGGACAGCGCTGGCTCTTCGGCTTGGAAACGGAGATGAGCACCGCAACCCTAGAGTCGGATTCGACTGGCTTTCCAGCAAGGGACCACAAATACCTAGGGGAACAGCAATACAAAACTGTACTATAAACCCAAAGATTGCTGCAAGTGTGCACATACAAATAAATGAATTTACACAAAAGTAAGTCAATCTTCACTGAAGATGATATTCATGATGTGTCTTTTATATTCAACAGATGAACAGGTGGACAGAAGACAGACGAACTTCTCGAGTAAATGCCCGTTTCGAAGTGTCTTTCTCAATAATTTCGCATCCAAATATACTGAAGATGACGATGAAGTCTTTAAATCAAACTGTTTTTTCCATGAGCTGTGCAGCTACATACATTGGAGAGTTTTGTATGTA
>NW_015172573.1:366636-368088 GCF_001447785.1 Gekko japonicus
CTAAGCCCGGGGTTACAGGTTGTTGTGTTGTGGAGTTAAAAAGAAGTTAAAAAAAGAAGTTAAAAAGAAGAAGAGATTGGATTCAGCTGACATTTAACTTACCACTCTGGCCAGGCAGGGGTTAGTATGGGCTAGCCCAGAGTAACCCCCCGCCTGGACTAACCCCCGGGGTTACTCTGGCCTAGCCCGGCAGGGGTTACTCTGGCCAGGGGGGGTGAATCTGGCCTGTTACAGCCGGCCAGATTAACCCGGGGTTACTGTAGCCTAGGCCAGAATAACCCCTCAATAACCCCTCCGGGGTTATTCTAGGCTAGGCCAGAATAACCCCGGGGTTACTCTGGCCGGGGGGTTAATCCAGCCTGTTACACCGGTATTAAGCAAATAAAAAGGTATTTTAAAATGCCATAGAATGCATAAATACATTTTAATTGGGTGTTCTGGTTGTTATTGTTTTTTTTAAACAGCTGTTATCCTCCCCAAACCCTTTGGAAAGAGTAATTTGGAAACCAAACTCCCTCCCTTTCTCTCAGAACACTCAATTCTGTGGACTGGATTTGATTTACCATTACATTCCTATGCAGAGTTACTCTCGTTACACCCAAATAGACAAGAGCAACTGTGTACAGGATTGCATTGGTTGTCCCTTTATGTTTAGTTACTAATCACTCTGTAACTCCTGCAGTGAAAACGACCAGAGCATGTATGTCGGTAGTCACAGAGCCCAAGAAATACCTGTTTCCAATGCCAGGTAACACTGAGAAGACAAGAGTCACTGGAAAAGTCAAGGTGTGTATGTGTATGTTTAGTGCCGTCAAATCGAAAAACTGAAGGCAGCAGAAAAAGAGGAAGACCCAACCTGAGATGGACGGACTCAATCAAGGAAGCCCCGGCCCTCAGTTTGCAAGACTGTTAATGGGAGGACATTTGGGAGGCCATTAATCCATAGGGTCATCATAAACCGAAAAGCCAGCGCTGTCCGAAGACTTCTCCGTGGTCATGCGGCCAGCATGACTAAATGCTGAGGCACACGGAACACTGTTACCTTCCCACCGAAGTGGTGCCTATTTATCTACTTGCAATTTCTTGCTTTCGAACTGCTAGGTCGGCAGGAGCTGGGGCCAGAGACAGGAGCTCACTCCATTATGCAGCACTAGGGTCTCGAACTGCCGAACTATAGACCTTCCGGTGTAACAGGCCGGATTAACCCCCCGGCCAGAGTAACCCCGGGGTTACTCTGGCCTAGCCTAGAATAACCCCGGAGGGCCGGGGTTTATTATGGCCTAGGCTAGAATTAACCCCAGGTTAATCTGGCCGGCTGTAACAGGCCAGATTCACCCCCCCGGCCAGAGTAACCCCGGGGTTACTCTGGCCTAGGCTAGAATAACCCCCCCATTCACCCCCCGGCCAGAGTAAACCCGGGGTTACTCTGGCCTAGGCTAGAATAACCCCCCC
>NW_015172573.1:371327-394719 GCF_001447785.1 Gekko japonicus
TAACCCCCCGCCTGGACTAACCCCCGGGGTTACTCTGGCCTGGCTCGGCAGGGGGTACTCTGGGCTAGGCCAGAGTAACCCCGGGGTTATTCTGGCCAGGGGGGGTGAATCTGGCCTGTTACAGCCGGCCAGATTAACCCGGGGTTACTCTAGGCTAGGCCAGAATAACCTCTCAATAACCCCTCCGGGGTTATTCTAGGCTAGGCCAGAATAACCCCGGGGTTACTCTGGCCGGGGGGTTAATCCGGCCTGTTACATCGGTTTGCAGCTCAGCGTCTTAACCTCTGCGCCACCACAGCCCTTGAAATCCCAGGTACTGGTGGCCAGTTTCTTTTTGTAAGTAAATATGCTGTGGTTTTTTATCATGATCAGGTGTGCATGCATTCACTATATGTACAAGATGCATGTACATTCACTGTAACCTGTGAGCATGGCTTACGTAATCCTGGGCAGAGTGACTCCAGTCTAAGTCAGTTGATTTACTTATGTGCTATTAAAAGAGCATACTTTAAATTGACAAGGGAACAACCCAACAGGTGTAGCTTCTGGCACGGTGCCTTTCTAAGGCACACATCTTCCAGTGTTCCTTCTAATCCCCCCCCCCAAGTGGAGCAGTTCACATCCTGAGCAGAATGTAACTGCTGTAATCTTAAAATGTCAACACAAAGAAACACTGTGATGAAATGGACAATAACATTTAATGATAAAAACTTATGCAATGTAGCTCAGGAAATTCCAACATATTCAAGAAAAAGTCCAAAATCCTCTATGAGCACCCGGTTTTATTCTCATTTCAACAATCTTCCTCAGGAGTCGTCCTGTTAGAAGGTGTCAGTCTCTTGGTACAGTTTAAATATTTCTTTTGCTTCCTTCAAATAGTAGCAGCATTAACCTCTTTTTTATTTTCTTCAAATGATTGCAGATTAACTTCTTTTGCAAATTATCTTCCAGTTCCATTTCAAGTATTGTACTAGGTCTGCAGAAAAGAAGACTGAAATGTTACTCCTATAATCCACTAGAGCGCAACTGAGCCAGCAACGTGAGATAGAGAGCCAATTTGAAATAAGAAGGCTTCTAGCCAGATAGAAATATAAAAAGAGGACTGGTTGGTACTATTAAGAAATTAACTGGCTTGCTCCTAGTACAAATACTTGAAATTGAACTGGAAGATAATTTGAAAAAGAAGTTAATCCCCACTCATGCCATGGAGCTTGCTGGGTGACCTTGGGTCAGTCACATGCTGTCAGCCTAACCTACCTCACAGCAGGATTTTGTGGCTTCTGGGACAATTTTTTTTTTCTGGGGGGGCTGCCCTTTTCCTGTCTTCACCCCACTGTACTTTTAACTAAAAATAATGACAACAATAGTAGTAATAAAGACCATTTAATCTCTTGCCTTGAAAACCCCACAAGGGTGGCCATAAATCAGCTGTTATTTGACAGCACTTTCCACCAAATGTTTAGAAAATACTTTTAAAAATGCATTTTGTAGCTAAATTCCTGTAAGGGGGTTGAGTCCTGAAAAGCCCCACCGTACCTACAGGCCTGCCTCACAGGTAGGGTTACCATCTCAACAGGGTATATAATGCCATATAGTTCATCCTCCAAAGCAGCCATTTTGTCCAGGGGAACTAATCTGGGTCATCTGGAAACGATCTGTAATAGTGGGAGACCTCCAGATCCTACCTGGAGGTTGGCAAGCTTACTGTTATGTATTGGGACTGAATCATTCCAGGTATGTCACACCAGACTGGCTGAGTTTGGAGCATAAGAACAATAGTGACCAGGACTCTGGAAGTAACCAATCCAAGTAGTAATGTTATGTAAATAGTCTGTCATTGGGAGTGGGGTATGTTTGGGTGCGGCAACTGCAATGCTATTTAACAGAGCTGAGGCTCTGGGGTCTTGTCTTGTTCTTCCTGAAATCACTAATAAAGTAGAGCTGATCACTAGACTTGTGGTCTGTTCATCCATGGAACCCACTATTTAACACTTACTCACAGGGTTGTGAGGATGAAACGGAGGGGAATGATGTAAGCCGCTTTGGGTCACCACCGGGGCGAAAAGCAGGAGAGAAATAAAGTAAATAAAATGAAACTAGACAAGAGTAACAGAGCGCCTCTGAGCATTCGCAGAGCGCCTCCGCCAGGCCACCAAGGCCGCCTCCTCTGCAGATTCGCCCTCGGCTGAGCTCCTTTCTTCGGCCAGGGAAGACGTGACCCCTTTTCTGTACCTTCAACGGCCTCGCGTCCCACATGGGACTCTGCCGGCCCGGGGCGGGTGGGGGGCTTCGCTTCCTTCCCCCTGCCCGCGCGGCGCTGCAGTGGGAAGCCAGGCTCCGGCCCCGCCTCCCCTCCCTTTCGCCCCGCCTCCCGTCCATGTGCGGCTCTGGCGCTGATGTCATCTCTCCGGCTGCCTGAAAATGTGTGTCAGTGGGGCATGCCTTTGATTCTGTCACATGCAGGCTACACATGAGCCAGGCGTGGAGGCATGCCAGATCCCAACTCCCCCGCTCCCTCCTGGCTAGAAAACAGGAGCGGCCAAGCCCTGGAGTTGAATAAGCAAAAAAGGCAGCAACCCTCACCCACCTATATATACATATACACGCATACATTTTTACATATGCAGCAGACATAGACCTAACAATCCAGGGCTGGGCATCTCCAGCTCTTAGCAAGCCAGGCTCGGACGGCGGGCGAGCCCGCACGTGGAATTCACAGCCGACAGCTTTTCTGGAACCTCGACCCATTTGCAACCGCGGCGGCAAAGCGAGCGCGCACACCATCTACGAGAGAGAGGGGAGCAGGGAAAGCCGCAGAGGTTTCCCTGCGCGGTCTCTGGTGGCCAGCAGAAATCCCAGTTCTTCTTCTGCTTTTGGCTGCCTGCCTTGGGGAGCCCCGGAACCCGCGCAAGCCCTTTCACCCAAACTCTGCGTACGCGGCGCCTTGCTTTGCAACCAGGTGCAGCTTGACCACGGAAGAAAAGGGCGGCCGGAAGAAACATGGATAACAATTCTGGTAAGCCGCCCAGCCGGGCTGGTTGTTTTGCAAAGTCCTTTTTTCCCCTTAAAGGATTGACTTTACTCTTAAGAGCCATCAGTGGCAAAGAGGAGGAGGGGCGGAAAGGGGGGTTGGGGGTGGGGGGGTGGGGGGGGGGGGGGGTGTTTCTGGTTTGCCAAAAAAAAAAAAAAAAAGCCCCACCAAAAACAAACCCCGTTTGCAGGAATCTGGGGAGTCTCTTCGCATTGCGTTAGCCCCCTTTGCGTCCGTCTCCGCCGACTCTCATCCACTGTACCCTCCCTAGCATGCCTCTCTGGTTCTCCTCCAGATCCCGACCCCAAAAGGCGTGCAGAAATCTGGGGGCTTAATTCATTTCCTTTCGCCAAAAAGGAAGAGGGGAGGGGGGGGAATCCAGCTTTGCGTTATTGTGGAATGGCTGGGGTTTCCCTGAAGCTGAACTGTTTGGATTGTGTTCGTATTTATAAGGAAGCTTTGATGATGATGGGGGAGAAAAGAAGAGAAAATAGAAATATGGTTTCTCTTGTTCCTGGACTGATTTTGTGTGTGTGTTTTTAGTGGAGTCAGCCAGCCTGAAATCTGTCTGCTGGCATTCCGAGAAAGACAGGCTGATTGGCACAATCTTAATATAGTTAAAAGGTGGTTGCAAATCTCTCTTTCCAAAATCTGGCATGATTTTTGCAAGGGGGCGGGCTGGGGAGAGGATGGTCTACAATCGCCGAGTTGTTATGGAGCTGGGTCACGCAACTAGTTTTGACAAAATATGGGCTTGGGATCACATGGGTCCACCTGGATTTCTCCAGCCAAGTAAACAAACAGCAGAAAAATCTGATTTATGGTTTTGGGAAACTGCTGCGTGTTTCTCTTTTTTCCAGTCCTCGGCGTACCCAAGGCGGGGAAATACTGCAGACTGTTTCGTTTACTGCACAGTTGGGGGGGGGGGAGAGCTTAGGTGGGGTAAACAGGTCCCCCAGGAGGTTTACATTTTGCAGAATGCTGGTTGTGGGGGAAGATGGGAGCAGACTAGGGGTCGCCCTTGGCCACCAGCGGGGGGTGGCAGAGTAAGGTTGCCAGATCCAGGTTGGAAAACTCCTGGAGATTTGGTGATGGAGTCTGGAGAGGACCGGGACCTCAGTGGGGTATAGTGCCATACAGTCCACCCTCCAAAGCATCCATTTCCTCCAGGGATACTGATCTCTGGGGATGAGCTGTAATTCCAGGGCATCCCCAGGTGCCACCTGGAGGCTGGCTTCCCTGTTAAGCAAACCCATCTATTGAGGACACAGCTGCCTTTACCGTTTGGCATTGGAACAGGGTTTCTTGAAAGGGGGAGACCTGCTTTCAAGCACAGCTGGGGAGGAGCACCAAACCAGAGAACAACCTTTTTTTGGTACCCAGGGAGGTTCCTTGTACTGAATCAGAACATTGGCTTCACTGTCTAGAGGTTTTCACCAACTTGAGATCCATTCAGGCACTGGTTCCCAGCCCTTTTGGTATGGTGACCCACAGGTCCAAATTTACTCGGGTATGGTGACCCACCCAGGGCTGGCCTGAGGTTTTTGGGTGCCCCAGGGCAAACTATTACCTTGGTACCCATCTAGTTCAGCATTCTGTTTTCTACAGTGCCCAACCAGATGTTTCTGAGAAACCCAACAAACATTACACAAAGGGGGCAGCTGCCACCACCATGAACCTGGAGCAAGTGGCGTTCCGACACACCCAGCCTTTGTGTGTGGAAGACACATTCCAGCTTTTGACCACCCTCTCCTTCTCCATAACTCCCTCCAGTCCCTCCCCCCAAGATTCTCACCCGCTCCAGTGACTGTCATTTTTTACTTGATCAACATGTATATGCAGCAAAGAAAAAGTTCCAGTGAATGTATGACATGGGAGATATCGCTTCCAGGGTGAGGTCTTGGTTTCCAAAATGCACTAGAAAGCAATGGAAGGGGCAGGGGCAGCTGTTATGGAGGGCTGGCCTGCATCCCACTTGCAGAGACTTCGCAGCCAGTGTTCCCTCTAAGCTGAGTTAGTGTGAGCTAGCTCACATTTTTTTAGCCTCCAGCTCACACATTTTTGTCTCAGCTTAGGAAGGAGGGCTCCAGAGCAAACTAATTTATGCAGTAGCCACATCACTCACTCAGAACTTTAATGCCAAAAGCTCACAAAGTAGAGTTTTTGCTCACAAGACTCCACAGCTTAGAGGGAACATTGTAATCGCAACCCACTTTTGGGTCCTGACCCACACATTGGGAAACTCTGTCTTATGGGAAGGGTTTTTTTTCTCCCTGCATGGAAATCTTTTGCTTTGCATTGCACTGCTGCATCATATAAGTGCAGAATTCCAGTACCTGGAGAGTCTCATATAAGTTTCTAGTCCTCAGTGCAATGGATGTAGGTTTGATAGTGTGATGAAATCTCAGAAACCAGAGCGGCAGCTGAAGTTCCAGGGCTCGGGCGGCAGTGCAGCGGTGCCTTTGCCCGGTTTTCTGGTGAGCAAAAGCAAAACCAATTATGCAAAACCAGACAGGGTGCTAATTTGTTTCATTTGTTTAATTTATGTACCTTACGAAGTTTCTGCGGTTGCTGTTATGCAAGTTGTACGTTTTCTTAGTGAAGACTTTGAGTTGCCTTATCTTGGTGAATACATTATTATTCTTTCTTTGAATATTAATGATGATAATAAGAACGTTGACTAATGTGGGTTATGCATGCAAATGGCTCTCGTTGATGCAGATTATCCTGTGGCCTTTTCGTGTTGGGTTTCTCCTGGCTGGAACAATCCTCTGCAACATGAAAGAGAACTGATTTATTTGCTTACTACCTTCATTTATGCCCCACCTTTTTCCCCTATGGGGACCCAAGATGGCTTACATAATTCTCCTCTTCTCCATTTGATCCTTACAACAACAACAGCCTTGTGAGGTAGGTTAGGCCGAGAGTGCATGACTGGCCTAAGGTCACCCACCAAGCTTCCGTGGCAGAGCAGGGATTCGAACCTGGTTCTCCCGGATCCTAGCCTGACGCTCTAACCACTACACCACACTGACTTATCTGAGGATTCTTTGGCTCTTCTGTCCTGGTGGGGACACTTTGGCCCTGACTGCTCTTGCATTACAGGGCTGAAAAGCCCCGGGCAGCCCTGTGTTCTTCTCTCCCCCCCCCCCCCGCCCCCAACGTCATCTTTATGGAGATTTTGGAGTGCAGCGTAGAAGAAGCACTTCATAGAGCACCCCCAAGGCTCCCTGAAGGCCACAAGAGCTAACGTGGTGCAGTAATGTGAGACTTCAACCAGAGAGACCCGGGTTCCAATCTGCCCAGGAAGCTGGGTGGCCTTTTATGAGTCACTCTCCCTCATCCTAACCTGTCTCGCAGGGTTCTCGTGAAGGTCATGTGACATAATCTGCCATGAAACAGCCAGCGTGGTGTCGTGCTTAGAAAGAATGTCGGACTAGGATCAGGGAGTCCCAGGTTTGAATCCCCGCTCTGCTTGCTTGGTGTCCTTGTGCCAGCGTCACACTTTCAGCCTAACCTACTTCACAGGGTAGTCGTTGTGAGGATAAGACGGAAGGAGAACGGTGTTACGAACCATTTTGGGTCCCCTTTGGGGAAAACAATGAGCACTAAAGAACTGCGGTCTGTACTACTAGGTGCTGTAAGGTGGATCCTGCTGTGTAAGTTTGCATCATTTGATATGTCATGTTAACATGTATGCTTTGCTTCAGTTCTGGGTTGGTTGGTTGGTTGGTTCTAGATTTCTGGTTGGTTCTGCAACCCTAATCCCATGGCATTGTTTATTGAACGCCCATCCTGTCGATGGCATTGACTCACTCTGCGTGATCCACTTAGAGTCCCAGTGAGAAAGGGGTACTATAGATAAATAAAATACCTAAATTAAAAACAACAACAACATCCCATGATGCTCACCTGAATGGAGGAACAAACAAATATGATCTGTTGTATTTTACATTTTTAAAAAAAAATAGCTAAGGTGTCTTTGGTCTCAAGGAACGTTTTGGCATTGGAGCGAGTGATACTTTATCAGTCCTTGACTACCTTTTGTAATGGGACACTGGTGTCAAAAGGTGCTGGCGTGCGGGAGTTTGAACGTGGTGTGCAAGGTCATGCGGCCTCATCACTGGTATTTCTGGCCACTGTGTGATACAGAGTGTTGGACTGGATGGGCCTTTGGCCTGATCCAGCATTGGCATCTCTTATGTTCTTATGTTCTTATCACCCCAGGTGAGGCCGAAAACTTCACTTTGCTGTGATGTCACCCTGTTGTTTTTGAGGAGGAGATGCCAGGCTTTCTTAAGAGAGGCCGTGCGCTGTTCAGAGGTGTGCTGTGTTTTGGTATCACACTGCCCTCTTGAAGTCCTCCCAAGGAGGTTACTGTGGTAATGCATAGCTGCATGTTGACATCACTTTCTGATACTGGGCTGCGCCGTCTTTCAATATTGCATTAACACCCTGCTCGTGTTTCTGGTTGATAAGGGCATTTAATATTAAGTGCCTACAGCAGTGTGCCTGTGAGATACCCTCGGGGACTTAAGGATTCTCACTTAGCAGGATCCATTGGGGAGCGGCACCCTCTCTTCCTTGGGCAGGAGACAAGACCCTTTCATCTTCGCTGTGACAGATGAACACAGCTTGCTGTCTGGGTTCCTGGTAGCCCTTTGGTTCCCGGAGAACTAGGTTGGATCTGCAAGCGTATTTTGCCATGCAAATTGCCCTCCTCCTGAGCAGCCGGATTCCATAATAAAGTTGGCACTTGCGTAGCATTAAAGGCTTGGCAGTTCTAGGGCGCACTGATTCGGGCATATCTGGGGCACTGCATACAAAGTGAGTGAGAGAGAACATGAAAGCCTCTTTTGTTTCATACGACTTGACTCTTTATTGGTTGACTGAGAGCCAGTAAAGTTGGGTAAGGTCAGCAGGGGGGCATTAAAATTGCCCAGGAGGGCGGCATCTGGCAGCCGGTGGTTCACCTGTTGCGCATCCCGGCTCGGAGGCATTCAAGGTAGCCTGCGAGACTTTGGCTGCCGCCTTCTGCCGACCCCATGTGCCAGCATCCATCTCTTTAATCCGTCTGATGGGAGTGACAATCCAGTAAGGTCTCTCGCTTGGATGATCTCGGAGACGGCCGCGCACGACCTCTCCTCGCATGGGGCTAACCTGACTGTGCATTCTCCTTCTTGCGCACCGCAGCCCTGAACAACTGCACGTGCCTCTCCGGTTTCTTCCAGTCAGTCACACTCGGAGAAGATGGTTGCTGATTCAGAGGCTGTCGGGATGCGTGCGCGCATGCGGCAGCCAGGTTGGCTGCTTCAGATTCTGGAAGGGTGGGAAGGGAGTATCCTGCTTGCCAAATAAATAGTCTTTGGTGAGTTCCATTTATACGGCTAAGGTTCCCCTTCAAAGACGGCAGGATTCGTCTCAACCGGGATTCGAGGAGTTCAGGGCGTATTGCCTGAATTCTGCTCCGCCCTAGCTGGCTTGGGGCATGACTGACTCACTACTTTTTGGCGTTGCGACTTAACTGAGCCACCGTGTTGTTCTGGAGAAAGGAAAAGGTGCTCCTTCTTAAACCTCCTCTTCCACATCTTTAGTATTAAATGTATCTCTGCACTCCTTAGACCAAAGGTTTTCATCAGTGGCTATTAGCCAGAAGGTATAGATAGGGGCTCTGGGGCAAGTGATGCTCTGTCTTCTTGGTGCTTGGGGGGTCAACAGTGGGAGGGCTTCTAATGTCCTGGCCCCACTGGTGGACCTCCTGATGGCACTGGTATTTCTGGCCACTGTGTGACAAAGAGTGTTGGACTGGATGGGCCTTTGGCCTGATCCAACATTGGCGTCTCTAATGTTCTTATGTTTCTGCGGCCGTTGGAGAACTTGTAGTTCCAGCAGAAACCATTTTGTAAAAGCCGTCTGCCCAGATAGGCAGCTAGGGAAGATTTATTTAGAATCATAGAGTTGGAGGGGACCTCCAGGGTCATCTAGTCCAACCCCCTGCACAATGCAGGAAATTCACAAATCCCTCCCCACTCCACCCCCAGCGACCCTTGTTCCATGCCCAGAAGATGATAAAAAACCTCCAGGATCGCCGGCCAAACTGGCCTGGAGAAAAACCACTTCCTGACCCCAAAGTGGCAATCAGCATTTCCGTGGTCGTGTAAGAAAAGGCCACAAGAACTAAGCACTGATGCAGCCCTTCCTTCCTTCCCTCTCACAATCTGCCTAAGTTCATTTATGTACTTCATGTCCCACGTTTCTTCCCCGTGGCAACCCAGAGTGGCTTACAGCATTCTCCTCTCCTCTGTCTTCACAACAACCCTGTGAGGTAGGTTAGCCTGGGAGTGCATGACTGGCCTCAGGTTGCCAGCAAGCTTCCATGACACAGCAGGGATTCGAACCCGGGTCCCAGCTCTTAGTCTGACACCCTAACCACTATACCACGCTGGCTCTCATTTGTTTGTCAAGATGGAATTAGCCCACGCGCAGCAGACTTGGATCAGTGATGCTCACAGTGGCTTCCAGCGCTCACAGTGGATCACTCGGGAGGTGCCTGGATTCTTCATTGGCTGTTTTTGGTTCAGGCTGGCACCTGGGTTTGATTGCACAAATAGATAATTTTGTTATTTGGGGAGGTTTATTTCTCTAACAACTATGCAATCGATAGAAATTCTTTCCCTCTCTACATCTCTGCTGGGCATGTGCAGAGGGGCGGAACTCATGTGCTCCCGATACATGTGCGCTAGCAACAGGCACTTTGAAAGAAAGCAGCAAAAAATGCTGGTTATGTAGAGGCTGAGGCGACCTGTATCCCTGACCCACCTGAGGGTCCTCACCCATAGGTTGAAGGCCTTGTCACAGCAGAGAAGGAAGAAGGGCGGCCAATAAGATGCCGGATAGACTTTGTCGGAGTAGCTGCTACCTCTGCATTTTCTGTGCTTCAGCTGGATGTTTCGAAAGCAACATTCAGTGCCTGGAGTAAGAAGAGGCAACCCCGATATTTTTGCCCTGCTCAGTTTTAAGCAATCGCTGTGCTGACATATTGGCTATCATTTCACTCCTAAGGGACCGGAAATGTTTTTAAAATTTGAAAGGGTTTCACAAATTAACTTTTCTTTGCGTTTTGTTATGCAGTGGTCTAGCCAGTAGCTTTAATTGCATGCTGGCTCCTGAGAAGCAGCCTGGTGTAGTGGTTAGAATGTTGGACCATTGAGAAGACCAGGATTCAAATCCCTCCTCTGCTGTGGAAACTGGCTGGGCAACTTTGGCCTTCTGTGAGCTTGCAAAGTTGTGGTGAAGGTTAAATAGGGAAAGGGAAAGCTGTGGCCAGCACTTGGAGTTTCTTAGAGGATAAACAGGGTACAAGTGTATAGTAATATAGTGATATAAATAATCCAAGAGCAACAAGATCTCCTTACCGAGAGTTTGCTCTGACCTGGATGGCCGAGGCTGGCCCGATCTCATCAGATCCCGGAAGCTAAGCAGGGTCATTTCTGGTAAGTACTTGGATGGGGGGCCACCAAGGAAGTCCACGGTTGCGATGCAGAGGCAGGCAATGGCAAACCACCTCTCTTCGCCTCTTGCCTTGAAAACCCTTTGAGGGGTCCCCATAAGTCGGCTGTGACTCGACATCACTTTGCGCACACACACACACACTCAGAGTTTATTACAGAGCTTAACTCCTGAGGTATTTGTGGGAGATTCAAGTTGTGCAACAAGATGTACCTTTGGCTACTGTCCAGCGCAGTGATCTCCGGATAATATCGAGTTTGGCAATTGAGTAGTGAAATGTTGCCGCGCCGAGAGTGCTCTTAATATAGAGGCAAGGTTGTCGTTCAGTCATGCAAATATAACGCAGCTTCCCAAGGATCTGGTTTCCCTTTCCCAAACCTGGTGGGCGATTCCAGCCAACCTAGCACATTAAGAGCAATGAAGATTTTCAGTGTCTTTGGAAAGAACAACATAAACTGACATGTGATCAGGTTGGGAGGGATAACAGGGATAGGCTTTTAGCCAGTTTGGGGGGAAATTTCGCCTAAGGCAGAATTGGGCATTGGCCCTGGAGTTTGGCAAGCTCAGAGCACACACCAGGTTCCTCCCAGCAGATCTGCTCCCAAGCAACCCGTTGCAGGAGCCAAGCCAACCAAAGCATCTGGATTAGACAAACCCATAAATCCACTTCATTGAAAACCATCAACAGGCAGGTCCTAAGCTTTTCCATGAAGGAAGGTAGAGTGTAGTTGCCCAGTAATCAAAGCGATTCCGGTGTGGATGATTAAGGTCCTTGGTGTAGCCTCCTTGCCGTGAGGCCTGTCCTTTCATTGAACTATTTCCTGCATTCCCCCTGCTCTGCCCTGCATTCTTGCTTTGTCTCCCTGGTCTATTCTCTCCCAAACCACTGTTAGTAAAGTAAAGGTTCCCTTGCTCGAAAGCCAGTCGAATCTGACTCTAGGGTTGCGGTGCTCATCTCCGTTTCCAAGCCGAAGAGCCAGCGCTGTCCGAAGACATTTCCGTGGTCATGTGGCCGGCATGACTAAACACCAAGGCGCACGGAACGCTGTTACCTTCCCACCGAAGTGGTACCTATTTATCTACTTGCAATGTCTTGCTTTCGAACTGCTAGGTTGGCAGGAGCTGGAACTAGAGACGGGAGCTCACTCCGTCATGCGGCACCCGGGTCTCGAACTGCTGAACTACTGACCTTCCACAGCCTGCTGTTCAGCGTCTTAATTACTTGAGCCACCGTTATTTTGATACTAATGAAGGGGAAATTTAGAAAAAGTGATTCAATGGGGTTTTGCACAGAAATAGGGCGGCCCACAAACTGTAGTTACCTTATCAATCTTATCCAGCAAACTGTTGCATCAAGGAGTTCGCAGCATGCGTAGAACTCCCCCCCCCCCTCCCCATGCACCAGGGCTTCCCTGTTCACTTTGAAAGGACGCACTACTTGTGCATGGAACTCCATTGAAAGGCGTGGAAGGGAACCGCTTGAATATTACTGTGGAGAGTCTGGTTTCTGCATTTTTACTAGTGTTTGGATCCCTGGCTTGGAGGCTGTGTTGTTTTGGGCATCCTGCCAATGGCCCGCCGCTGTGTTTCTTTCACATCCTAGTTGCCTGAACATCCAGGTGGCAACTGTCAGTGATCTCTGTCCATTGCACTTATCTTGGGATGGAAATTGGCCAGTGTTCAGCTCTCCGGTCCTCTATGCCCATAGTAACATGTTCTCCCTGAGACAGGCAGTGCAGGCTGGTGAAACACTTCAGAGTCAAACAGTCACCCATGTAGGGGCAAGAAATGAACATGCATGTGAACACATGAAGCTGCCTTATATAGAGTGAGACCATCGGTCCATCAAAGTCAGTGTTGTCTACTCAGACTGGCAGCGGCTTTCCAAGGTCTCAAGCCTAGGTCTTTCACATCAGCTACTGCCCGGTCCTTTTAACTGGAGATGCTGGGGATTGAACCTGGGACCTTCTGCATACCAAGCAGATGCTCTACCATTGAGTCCCTGTTTCCCGAAGCAGCTCGCAGTTGATGAGTTTGGCTTCTTAACATGAATTGGAGCGGCAGTTTCCAGCCTTTTTTGGTATGGTGATCCACATGTCCAAATTTAGTTGATATGGTGACCCGCTTAAAAAAAAAAAGATTTCACACAAAGATCACTAAAACTGCAGAAGCCCGGGACCCACCTTCACAGTCTTTGCAACCCACTTAGGTTGGAAATGCTGGATTCGAGGACAGTTTGCAAAGGAAACAACTGATTGACTTTATTCTTGCAAACTTCAGTCTCTTCTTCACTTGACCGTTGGCAGATGGAAATGGTGTTGTGGGGTGTGAGGGTGACCTGGGGCGACGGTGGACTGGATTCATGCATGTGGGACAGAAGAGTGAATTGTGGGAGGCACATCTTTCTTTACCCTCGCAGAATTAGGATGTGTGTTGCGTGCAGTGTTCCTTCTAAGCTGAGTTAGCGTGAGCTAGCTCAGGTTTTTTTAGCCTCCGGCTCACACGTTTTTGCCGTAGCTCTGGAAGGATGTCTCCAGAGCAAACTAATTTATGCAGCAGCCAGATTGCTCACTCACAACTTTAATGCCGGTAGCTCACAAAGTAGAATTTTTGCTCACAAGACTCCACAGCTTAGAGGGAGCATTTTTTAAAGCAATCTTAACCGTTGCTGTCAGCGTTGAATCCTTGCCCTCTATTGCAGCTGGTTGGCCTAATTAAATTACTCCACCTGCGAATTCACAACAGGGAGAAAACTGTTCATAGGTACAAGGGAAAAGCTGGGAAATACGGCCCATCCATTGTCTTGCTCCATGATCTCCAGGCCAAATCCCCATTCCCTAGGAAGAACCTCTGTTTTTCTTCCTCTATGGCTGGTGCACATTTGTTCCCTGCCTCCAGGGTTCCTATGAATTAGATGCTTCTCAAAAGTACCAGAGCAAAATCTGTTCCACCCCATTTTACTTTCTCCAGAGCTGGCCTTTGCAGTGTCCGATTCTGAAAGGGGAGGCCGGGGGGTGCATCCAGTACAGCAGCACTGAACACAATTGCTATGCAACCCCTTAGGTAAGGATTGGGTCCCACTACCATCACCCCGGTGCCACACCTGTTACGATACGGAGGAATCTTCCAATCCAGATCCTGTGTGGATCCGGAGGAAGAGCATTGAGGCAAAAGCTTTGGACGGTTTGTAGATTAATACCATTAATGTTCTTGCCGGAGATCAAGGTACCTGGCGATTATTTGGCCAATCGGTTTAGCCTGTTACACATCCGGTGTATTTGCAGCTTGCTTGCCCCATTTCTCACCACGGTTGTCTGCAGCGTTTAAAGGAGAAGCCAGAGATGTAGACAGGCGGGGGAAATGGGTCACGGTGCTGCAACCGGCTGCTGCGCCCTGTCCCTTGTCACTGTGTGGTGTCAAGATATGCACCTTCAAACCTAGAGATGTGCACCTCTGAATCACTGGGGGATGCATGCAGTGGGCTAGCAGTGAACCGATACACCTTGCCCACATTGGGGCGTGAACAGGCTCACCAATAGTTTCCGTGCTTACCCAAGGCATAGGAGCCGTAGGGATGGATAGGATGAAGTGAGGCTAATTGCAACATACATATCTGTTTTTTGGCAGTGGAGAGGGGCAAAGCGGATGATCCTGTTGGTGTCTTGTTCTCTGTGTTTGCACACTCTGTAGGCATATCCACACAACAAACTTATGGTAGTTTTATAACCATTTAACCTGCGTGGTTGGCCCCCCTGGAGAAAGTCCAGCATTGTCACTGAAACATATAAAAGCTTCAGCTGCTGTTGCAGAACTACAGTTTCCTTGCAGGGGAGGGGGAGGATATGATTTTTAAACTAGGTTAAGTATGGGCTGAAAATATGCTCTAGTTCAGCCTTGCAAATAAGCTAATAAAATTTACTAGCCTTACCTGCTGAGACATACATCATTTGTGGCACGCTGACAGTCAGAAAGGAGGGGGGGGGGGATGTGGTAGGCCAAGATATGAATATGATGAATCATTAAACAAACCAATTTTTCCCAACCTTTTGCCTTGTCACCTGGAGTCAGCACTTGCTTGCCATGGGTGAGCAATGATATGTTTTTTTTTTTAACAAGCTGGCTTTAGTTTCTAATTTCTGGTTTGAGGCAGGCTTTGTTTTTCACCCGCTGAAGTTATGCACTGGTTGGGCTGTGAGTTGCTGCAGCAAAAAAAAAATAAAAATCAAATCCCCTTTCTGTTCCCAACCTAGTGCTGTGCTACCTATTTCTGCCCTTTCTCCTGCGGCGGTGACTTTGACCTACTTCACTGTCTGCAAGCATCGCGGGCGCTTTTGCAGGTGCCAGAGAGGCTGAGATCGAACTCAAAATGTAATGCAGCAGGCAGAATTTGCTGGCCTAAGAGTAAAGGCACATTCTGGCAGGGTGTGGGCCTGCTGTTTTGTCGAGCTGCTTTGATCGTCCAGCAGCCAGGGAAATCCTTTTTACCTTCCTTGTTAGCCATCAGCATTGTGGCATCAGAAAAACAGCTGGGGGGCGGGCGGACAGAACATGAGGGAACCAGGTTGATCCTTTTAACAGTCTCGGACTGAACTCTCCCTCCTGGAACAAAGCATATCTGATAATACGCAATACATACTGTGTAGAAAGTTAACAGTTCTTAATTCCTGATTCAGAAGCATCCTGAGGTCTGTGGAGTGGGCATACGGATGAGAGTGACTTATCCAGGGGGTACTCATTCAAGTGGAGAGGCCGTCTCTGAAGCCAAAGTACGTTACCAAAAAATGTACATATGAGTACCTTGATGGCTATTTCTTCTAAGCCAAGTGGTCTGGGGAGGAGAAGTAGGGAAGGAGCAGTCCTTACCCCACCTGCTGATTTTCTTCCACAATTCTGCCCCCCCCCATGCACCTGCTTTTATCTCCCCATGGGGATGCCTTCCATACATATAAATTTGCCCCTGAAATCCACGAAGGGAGACAGCTCAGGGAGCATTGTAGTGGGAAAGATGGGGAAAGCGTTAACCAATTCAGCCCCTTCTGCACTGCAATCCACCACCACCTTCTCCTCCTCCCAAAACTTGGTTGCCCTAGAAGAAAGGTTCTATCACAAGCGTTTTTGTGTAACTGTGTGGGTTTCTCCCCTCAGCAACATACTCCCTGACTGTCGAGAACTTGTAATGTTTAGTTTGGCACCTTGACCATAATCCATCTCGGTTTCAGATCACATAACCCTCAGAGCAAACGAAATGGAGGGCAGATTTACGTGGCCCATTTTTTGAAGGCGTGTTTGGAAACCAGGTTAACGGAAACAGAAAAAGTCAGCCCAGTTTGAGAGGGCGTGTGGCGAACCACTTGCCTGGATGGCCCACCACAAACCGAGTCTGACAGAGCGCCTGCGAGGCGCAGGGTGTGAAAGTTCCACCCAGTGTCTGAGGCGACAGGTTCACCAGACACAAATTTAAACCAGGTTAAATTATTCCTCTCTACCCCCCCCACCCTTTCACCTTAAAAAAAGCAAATATCTCTACAAGCAGAATTTTGCCCTCTTTACAACTGTACCACTGTGGGGAACTCACTTCTGAAATCCCTCAAGTCTTGCAGACCTCATATACTACATTTAAGGGCAATCCCTTCTTTTTGTAATTTTGATGTAGTCTCTGGAGCTTTTTTTTTTTGAAAAAGTGGAAACCTACATGAGCATTCCACTTGTGAGCTATTTGGCCCGGTTTTCACCCTGTCTTTTCTTCAGCTGCCAGGGAAGCAAACAAATTGGTTGGAGACTGCATGTGGTATCTTGCTTTTCTTGCCTACTCTGGGAGTTCTGCTGCTGCTGCTGCTGCTGCCTGCACTTCCAGCGAAGCCCACAGATGTACTCTGATTTGTTTAACCTACTTAAAGCCAAAAAAAATGGAGCCTCTCTTCCCTCGCCTGCCCCTCCCACCCCTGTTCCACTGATGAAGGAACGTGCGGGCAGATTAAAGCCCGCACGAGTAGCTAGTGTCTCCTGGCAGGCTTCGGCTAAAGACCCGAGCTAGGCTCGTGTGCAGTTTCGGAGGAATCTTATTTATTTACACATCCCCATATTTTTGTGGTGGTTGCAGGGAAGCACCAACATCTTCTCCCCATTAAGTGGGCACCTCTCCTCCTGAAGGACTGCACCTGGGATCCAGCTGTGGGTTGTAACAGGGAGAGGGGGCAGAGAAATGGTTTGTCTTAGGGTTTGTCTGTCATTTTGGTACTGATTGCTCTCTGGGTTTGCTTTAGTTCCGGTCCAGAAGATGGCCGACTGGGCTTGCCCGGGGCACTGTTTTCCATCCTGAGGTATAATCTTCTGCGCCGACTGGGGTTTCTCTGCTGAGGAGAATATTAGGCTTGTCAGGCCCCGGATGGGACCCAGAGTTGTGGAAGTACGGACGATCTCCAGACGGCAGAGATCTGGAGAAAATGGCAGGCCTGGAGGGTGAGCTCGGTGTGCTGTCCCTCCTGTCCCCCAGATCTTCAGATATTTCTCAACCCAGCATTGGCAGCCCAAAGAGAAGCCTCTTGGTACTGGCCCCAGTTGAGCGGAGGGCCCGTTTTGCTTTCATTTTGTTTGTAACGGGGCTGTCGTGACCAATGTTCCCTCTAAGATGTGGAGTCTTGTGAGCAAAAATCCTACTTTGTGAGCGACTGGCATGAAAGTTGTGAGCGAGCTATTTGGCTGCTGCATAAATTAGTTGGCTCTGGAGCCCTCCTTCCTGAGCTGAGGCAAAAATGTGTGAGCCAGAGGCTAAAAATCTGTGAGCCAGCTCACACTAACTCAGCTTAGAGGGAACACTGGTCGTGACTCCCCACCAGTGGCTTGTGAAATGGTTTCTATCGGATTACGAATGCCTCCTCAGAAGGGGTCAAGGGTATTTTTTTTTTTTTGGCAAACGTCACTTAACCAGTGTGACACGGGACTGCTTGTATCAGTTTACAGAAATCTCATCATAGGGAAATAATAGCGAGGCAGGACTGGCAGTGTTTTGTTCGATACCAAGAGGTCCATCCTTAGTAGTGTCAGAATAAAAGCATTTCATGGACCCCCTCCAAGCCTTCCCCTTGTGCCTCAACACCACACATTTCTAGAGCGACTGGTTCCCACCAACCAGTTGTCTTGTTTTCTGGCCAGTGCTCTGAGGTGATCTGGAGATTAGGTGGTCAGTTGGAATGGCGGCACTGTGAACCCTTGCCGTTCCCCTCTTCCCAAGGCGGAAAATACCTTCCCGCCATTCCTGGAAAATGGAGGTGGCTCCATTTTCACATTAGCTTGGATGGATGACAGAAGGCCTTTACCATCTGTCCTTAACAAAGAACATGCGGAATCCTCAGAGTGCCCCACTTTGAGGATCACCGAGGTAGTTAATATGGTTGGAAAAAACTCTGGAGGTGTTAAGATTCTTCTGTGTTTTTATTATGGAACACAGTGAAAAGAAAGTGGAGCTATATTTTTGAGGGGCCAAGCAGGGTCGGTCCCGGTTAGTATTTGGATGAGAGACCACCAACAAATACCAAGGTCACGACACAGAGGCAGGCAATGGCAAACCACCTCTGAACGTCTCTTGCCTTAAAAACCCTACCGGGTTGCTATGACTTGGCTGCCAAAGTACCTTGACCACCCTGACTTGACTGCCATAAGTCGGCTGTGACTTGATCGCAAAAAAAGAAGAAGAAAGTGACCCAGAGGATTAGTATAGATGCATTTAAACCATTTGCTAGATTATATCTCTCTCTCTCACACACACACACACGGGCTAATTCCTCCCTGCCTTAACCCAAAGATGTGAAAGTGCTTTATTAATAAGATAAAATCAAAGCTGAGAGCCTCCCTCTTCCATCAGTCAAAAAGTTTGATCTATCTGGAGCTTCTCGGCATGCCTTGTTCTTTAATATGCTTGGAACAACCTTGAGGGCAAAACAAGCAAGTCCCATTTCACAGCTGGCAGTGAGGCTCAGAAATAGCAACTCAGGCCGAAGCGCATGGCTGACTTGAAACCCAGGGTGAAGTCCAGCCCCTCCAGTTCCCCGAATCTGTTTTGTCAATGCAGTGTTATTCTGGAAAGCTGACTCAAACTGAATGGAATTGATTCCCCTCCCTACATACCTCCCGCCGAAAAAGTCAATTAGCCAGACTAAATCAGCTCACAATGTTTGGTGCATCTCCTGAGAATCTAGGCCCACCTCTGAACCTCAAGTTATCATAGGGCTGCCAACCTCCAGGCGGTAGCTGGGGATCTCCTGGGATTACTGTTGTTTTCTAGGTGACAGAGATTAGTTCACCTGGAGAAAACGGCTGCTTTGGAAGGTGGGCTGTGTAGCATTTTACCCCATTCAAGTCCCTCCCCACCCTCCTCAGGCTCCACCCCCAAATTTTCCAAGTATTTCCCAACCAGGCGCTGGCAACCTAAAGTCATCACCTACTTTAGTCTCTAACAGGGAAATTCCAAGTTCCACATTTAAGAGCTAAATGTGGAACTGAGAGTTTCCCTGTTAGAGACGGGCTGGCTGGACTGCCTTTCGCATTGATTGCCCCTGCAAGAGGAATGCAGGTCTTTTTTCTTTCCTGCAAACTTTAGTTAGATCTAGCCAGCTGGAGAGAATCTATGCCAAGGTCGGCTTCAAAGCCGAGCCTGATAAGGAAGCCCAAAATAGGGTCACGGCTGGCTGCCATCTGCAGAGGGAGGAGGAAAATCAGGTTTCGCTGCTTTAAAAATAAAGGAGGGGGGGGGATAAGGACACAGCAGATTCCTGGCCTAGATTCCGAAATATATCAGGGCTCCCCCAGCTGCCAAGTGCTTCGGAGATAGCGCAATGCCTGGTAAACATGTGCGAGAGTTGCTGAATTGGCCTTTATCGGGTGAATTGAGGTCACCAGGTAGAAACAACTGCGGCAGCTGTCTTCAGCACAATGGGGCGGGAGGGGGCGGTGGATTGATTTCTGTAGTGCCAGGGAACCGCGCACTGCAGCAGTTCCTTTTCCTGCTACAGCATGTCAAGTGGCACATGGCTGAAACCCATGCTCTGTTTTGCTGGAGAGGTTCAAGGATTGCCCGTGTGGCTGCGATCCTCTCTCTAACACGCAAATACACACACACACACACACACCCCACCGCTGCAGAGGAACCAACTGCAGCGTCAGCAGCGTGGAAGCTGTGACTGAGCTGATGGATGAGGCGGCATGCCACGCAGTCACTAATAATGCCACCCTGGAGAGGGGAGGGGGGGTGGCAATATGCAGTGTGGAGAGGGGAGCCGCTGCTGCGGTAGATTGTGTGCCGATTCAGTGGGGCCCTTAAAATCAAAGGTTTGGTTTTAAAATCTTGCACAGTGCTGGGAGGGAGGGGACACCTTCAGATGAACTGGCCATTGTTAAGGCCCCCGGCATAGCTGGCCAGAGCTAGCCTGATCTCATCAGATCTTGGAAGCTAGGCAGGGTCAGCCCTGGTTAGTACTTGGATGGGAGTCCACCAAGGAAGTACTGGGTTGTTACGCAGGGGCAGGCAAGGGCAAAACCACCCCTGAACATGTCTTGCCTTGAAAAACTCATGGAGTCGTCATAAGTCGGCCGTGACTTGATAGAACTTTCTACCACCAAAGCCCCAGGTGGTACGTTCCCATCTCCGTGCCATTTAACAGCAAGCAGCGTGGGGCTTGTGTGAATCATTTCACCTGCCCATCGGTAGTCTTAAGTGATTCCAGGGCCCTGTCAAGGATAGAACCCACCCATCCCACGCTGAATAAGAAAATCTCCCAGTTTTCACAGTGTGTGTCCCTTCACCACTTGCCAGCAAAGTTCCTATAGCATTTAGCAAAGCAAGAAAGTCGGAGGCCTGACAGCTAAATAGGCTGCCCTGGAAGATATGCTCCAGCACTGGGTACAGATTTGCTTTGCAACATCCACTGGAATTTGGGCAAGGGAATTAGTTATCAGATTTGTGCTCTCATGTACAACGTATAACAACAAAATATGCAAAACACTCCCCCGCCTTTTGCCCCAGCAGGGTCCTAAAGCAGCGTACATCATTTCATGTTCTTCCACTTTATCCTCACAACAGCCTTACGAGGTAGGGTAGCCTGAGAACATGTGACCGGCCCAAGGTCACCCAGCAAGTTTCCATGGCAGAGTGTGGATTTGAACCTTGGTCTCCTGGATCCTGTCCTGGCACTCTAACCACTACATATGTTTGCTCTACAGTTTACAAGCCATAATTGATCATGGATTTCTGGACTTCTCTTTCCAGCTCTAGGAGCATGTGACTGTGTAGTGTGAATATGGAAACTTAACACTATTTAATACTACCGTATTTTCCATCATGCATGCTCTATAAAAATGCATGTTGGGGCCTGCACAGGAGGGATAAATAAGCTTTTAAAATCTCTCCCCCCCCCCCCCCCCCCACCCCTAATTTGTAGAAAGAAAGTTACTGAACAAAGAACTGGGATTTAGAGTATACATTCAGTGTCTAACCTGGGGGGGTGCCCTGCCACTGCTGTGTGGAACGGCCCGGAGTCCTTTGTGTTTATCCCATTTCTATCCTGCCAGGGCATGCAGGGCAGTATATGTATTTCTCCCTCCAGTTTATCCTTACAACAACACTGCAAGGTAGGTTAGTGAAGGGCTGGTGCAAGGTCCACCTGGTGAGCTTGGTGGCCAGGTGGGCTTTGGAACTCAGGTCCTCCTGGCCCTAATCTGACACTGTCCCATGCTGATTCCACATTTCCTATTACAGCTTTTTGACCATGTGGGGAACACCTCTGATGAGTAACCACCACAGACTTCCTCCTACATGTTAGGTGAGACAGAATAGCTCGAGGGTGTGACTTTTTCACAAGAGGTGGTGGTGGTGGAGAGTGCCGTCAAGTCACAGCTGACTTATGGCCACCCCGTAGGGTTTTCAAGGCAAGAGACATTCAGAGGTGGTTTGCCATTGCCTGCCTCTGTATCACGACCCTGGTATTCCTTGGCAGTCTCCCATCCAAGTCCTAGCCAAGGCCGTCCCTGCTTAGCTTCTGAGATCTGATGGGATCGGGCTAGCCTGGGCTATCCAGGTCAGGGCTTCACAAAGGCAGTGCTGCAGCAGTGCCCTTCCTTTTTTTCCTTACTGTGTTCATGCAGATCAAGGTTTCTGGCGGCCCTCTCCACCTCTACCCCCAGTTATGGGGCAGTGCTGCTGTTACTATCCCAGTGGAGTAGAACAAAGTTGGAGGTAGCCACAGTGGCCCCAAGCAAAGTCTCAAAATCAAAAGCCACGTCCTGATGGAAGACCTTTTATGAGAACCAACCCAAATAACACAAAACCCTACACGTTTTTGAGTTACCTAATACTCTTCATAGGCAAAGCATCCGTCAGAGGCTGCTGACAAAAAGACTTTTTAAGATTAGGGCTAGAGAGAGCGCTTCCCCCTTTTCTCACCTCCATCCTCCTCCTCCTCCTCCTCCACACAAATGTAATGTAGATTGTCAGACTGCAGTCTGATAGACCCAGGTTTGACTCCCCAGTCTCCCAGGGAAGTCTACCGGGTGACCTTGGGCCAGTCTCAGGCACAGCCTCACCTCCTTCACAGGGGTTGTTGTGAAGACAGAATGGAGGCGGGAAGAAAGCTGTCAGCCCCCTTGGGGAGAAAGGCAGGCAGTAAAAGAAGTAACATTTTTATTTTTAAAATTATTTGTTTACTTCATTTCAGCCTGGTAGCCAGGATTTTGTGGCTTGTGGGGCAAACATTTTTTTTCCTAGTGGGGCTGCCATTAGATATGGTGGGGCTACGTTGTTCTCCTGTCCTCCATTTTATCCTCACAACAACCCTGAGAGGTAGTTTAAGCTGAGATAGGACGGCTGGCGCAAGGGTACCCGGCAAGCTTCCATGGCAGAGTGGGGATTCAAACCGGATTTGCCAGATACTGGCCCAACACTCTTAAACCTCTAAAAAAAAAAATCTGCAAGGCATGGCTTTGGGGTGTGGGGATTGGTGGAGGGCACTCTGCTCATGCTCAGAGGCGCCGCGCCCAGAGGAGGGAGGGAGGGAGAGCTGTTGGAGGTCTGCCTAAGCGGCGAGCGGCGCCTCCGTGCGCAAAGGCGCGGGGCCGGCCGCCGCCTGCCTCCCCAGCGGTTCGCGTGCAAGGAGCCGCGCCGCCGCAGCCGCCGGAGCGATCTGCGCCGCCCGGGCCATGTGAGCGGCGAGTCAGGTGTCTGCCCACCGCCGCTTGGCGGGGCTCCAGCACGTTGCTTGTGCTTTGACGCCGGCTCCGCAGCCGCCAGAGGCGGACACGTGAGGCGCTGACCCGATTGGAGGCTCCGCTCCGCAGGGGAGGCGAAGAAGCCGAGCTGGGAACCGGAGCGCTGCCCCCGCCTCCCCGGCCCTCGGTCTCCTCTCCGGCGAGCGATTGGCAGGCGCTAAAAATAACAGCGCTTGTGTTGCTTGGCACGGATCTTCGGCAAACAGCGGGGCAAAGCGGGGCGCTCTTCGGCGCTGGGCAACCCCCGCCTCCCTCCCTTCCTCCCTCCCTCCCTTCCCCACTGAGAACAAGCAGAGCCGCCGAGAAGTGGTTTAAGGGGACGGGGGGGTGCAGGGCGGGGTAAATCTTGAGGAAGAGGATGTCTGGTTGTTTAAAAGGGGCTGGCAGGAATATTATCGCAGCCTGGTTAGTTTTTTTGATTTTTAACAACATGATCTCGTCTTGTGTTTATATCCTGTATGTGCCGATTCATGGCAACCCCGTAGGGTTCTCAAGGCAAGAGCCGTTCCGAGGTGGTTTGCCATTGCCTGCCTCTGCAGAGCAACCCTAGACTTCCCCGGAGGTCTCCCATCCAAGGGGCAGCTAGCCAGGGCTGGC
>NW_015172573.1:394758-405315 GCF_001447785.1 Gekko japonicus
TAGGTCAGGGCATATTGTTATGCACACAGGTTTTTTCTTTTTAAATGTAATCTGCTTTGAGCTTTCTCTTTGGCTGGAAAAGCAGAACAGAAATGTGATGGGGGGGGGGGAATAAGAGTGGTTGAATCTGCCATGTACTTGCCACTGAATTTGGCATTGCTGGAATGGGAGCTCCTTGGCTCCCTAAACAACAGTGGCCGGACCCGGGAACCGACCCAGGTTCCTCATAGGAAGTCAGATCCCCAGTCCTGCTGGCCCAGTATTGGCTGTTCTGACTGTCAGTGACTCTCCAGCATTTCAGACAGGGAAGGATCTTCCCCCAGACCTAACTGAAGATGCCAAGAATGGATCCAGAGCAGTGTTCCCTCTAAGCTGAGTTAGTGTGAGTTAGCTCACAGTTTTTTAGCCTCTGGCTCACACATTTTTGCCTTAGCTCAGGAAGGATGGCTCCAGAGCAAACTAATTGATGCAGCGGCCAAATCACCTGCTCACAACTTTAATGCCAGTAGCTATCAAAGTAGACTTTTTGCTCACAAGACTCCACACCTTAGAGGGAACATTGACCAGAGATCTTTTCATGAAAACCGTGTGCTCTACCTGGGAGCCAGTGCTCTTTCCAAAAGATCCGGAGAAGATTCAGGAGGTGATAGTTGTGTAGAAACTCGTCCCATGTGACTAGGAATCGGGCCCAGGGGGAAAACACCCCCTTAAATAGCAATATTCCCTCTCCCTGAAGAGAATTTGCCCTGACCGGAATAGCCCGGGCTAGCCCAATCAAGCTAAGCAGGGTTAGCCCTGGTCAGTATTCAGATGGGAGGCCACCAAGGAATACCAGGGTTGCGATGCAGAGGCGGGCAGTGGCAAACCACCCCCATCCAGCTCTCGCCTTGAAAGACCTTGCAGCGTCACCATAAGTCAGCTGCAAGTTGACGGCACTTTCCACGACCCCCACGAAAAGAAAATTCCCTTCTGCTGCTTCTTCCAGCCTCTTGCGGGGGTGGCGGCGGCTTTAAAAGCAAGAAACCAATTAGAAGCCTTCTCATGTGCTGCCCAGTGAATAGTACTTAATCAATCTTTAATTAAAAAGAGCTCCCTGTGTTTTCCAGGGCCTCTAATGGAGTCATTAGTTTTGAAGCGTATAGGCATCCTAACGTCGGGGAGGTGTTCTCTAGCCAGCTGCTGTGAGCTGCCTCCATGCCCGCAACTTCTTACGGATCCTGTATTTAGGAGAAAGGCCTGGCAGAGGCCTTAAAAGATACTTTGTTGAAGAAGGGTTCTTCGATATGGTACTCCTGTGTGGGATCTGTCCTGAGGAACGCCCCGGAAGTGCTGGGCTGGGATGTATCTGCATCCTTGCAGGCCAGGAGTGACAAAGAAAGGCTGAAACTCGCCAGTCGCTTTGTGCCAGATGCTAAAAGGCCCATTTGAGACTCTCATGGGGTTTTTTTTGGCCACACATGAATGCTGTTAATATTGGGGAGAAATGGTATGCATGTTGCAACCGGTGTAGGTTTCCCTTTTGTTTTAAGATTTCAGAGATGGAGCCCCTGTGGGGGGAAAATATCCAGTATATGTTGTGTTATGTGGCTGAGAAATTTTGCAGTGGCACATGACCCAGTGGGCCATGGGGGGGACTGGAATTTTAAGCTGGGGGGGAGCCACTGAGGTCAGAAGCAGGGAAATTGAGCTTAAAGGAGGCCAAGCCTTGGTATGCATGCCCTTGTCTGATGCCGATTCTGTGACTGATGTACACACACACACACATGTACACGAAGGCAGGTTGTCCTTCAGCCTCTTGGGAGGGGGGACTGTCCAACCCTGCTAATGGTGCTAGTTGACTCTTCTGCCACCTGCTTCAGGGGATGGGGACGGGGCAGTTATTCAATCCACCTTGGGGAGGCCTGTGGTGCAAAAGTTTGAGATCCCTGGTGATGTAGATCAGTGTTTCCCAGCCTGTGGGTGGAATGGCCTGGTGTCCTCGTAGGTCACAAAGTGAGCCCAAAGCCTGTTAAAACAGATCCCTGTCTTTTGATAGTTGATTGATTTGTGCATGCTTTTTCGAAGTGGGTCACCATACCAAGTGAATTTGAACTTTTGGGTCACGATACCAAAAGTGTTGGGAACCCCTCATCTAGACCTGTGGCCAACGTGCGTGGCTCGAACAGGCCACGGAACCATTCCAAGGATTCCCCTTCTGCCTGACAGGTTGTTGAGCAAAGGGCTTTGAAATGAGTTCCCCCTGGATACGGATCCTTTCCAAGATCCAAACTTGGTCATAAGATCGGCAGCGTTTGCAGTTCAAGCGAGCCATCCTCGGCCTCATAAGCATCACAATGCCTACGAAAGAAAAAAAAAAAGCAGTTTATTTTTGGCACATGTTTTTGAAGCCGGGGTTTTTTCCTGAGTGACGATGATTGGTCCTTGCAGCAAATTAAACTCATTCTGTCACCAAAAGACGGCGAGAACAAGACTGTGGAGATGTGTTTGCTTGGAAAGTACATCTCCTGTTCCTGATATAGGTCACATGCGGACGTGTGTGTGTGGTGTGCGAGATCAGTTCAGGAATGCAGGGAAAGGACGGGGTCTGTGCGTCTCGTTAGTGTCTGCATGACTTTCTTTACAGAAGTGAAAACATCCCTGATTTTGGGGTTGGGGGCAGGGAACAGGGAATGATGGTAGCAGGAGGAAACTGATGGGGTATCGAAAATGGCGGGAGGGGCCTAAGGCTGGGATCATGGGGGAGCTGTAAGTTGGGATTCTTTCCCAAACACATCTGTTAAGCCCTGATAATTCCAAGGCTGAAATGGGTATAATGTCTATAAAAATATGGAATAATAAGGGGAGATCAGACAGCCTGAATGCCATATAGAGAGCGATGGTTGAACATGCTTTGTCGTTCACATAAGACAGTCCCAAACAGATGTTCTTGCTCTGAGCTTCATTGCCTGTGTTCTCATCAATATGCATGTAGCCACCCGGGTCTTATAGGTACATGCCAAATGCCCACTTCTTGCTATCTTTCTTCCCACCTGGGTGTATAATGTAAGTTACAGTGTGGCAGGATGCACGTACATATCCCAGGGCGTGAAAAAGCCACAGGAATGGTACATTTTGCGTGCAAGTGTACCATACTAGGTAAAGGTAAAGGTTCCCTTGCTCGAAAGCCAGTTGAATCCGACTCTAGGGTTGCGGTGCTCATCTCCGTTTCAAAGCCGAAGAGCCAGCACTGTCCGAAGACATTTCCGTGGTCATGTGGCCGACATGACTAAACACCAAGGTGCACGGAACACTGTTACCTTCCCACTGAAGTGGTACCTATTTATCTACTTGCAATTTCTTGCTTTCGAACTGCTAGGTTGGCAGGAGCTGGAACTAGAGACAGGAGCTCACCCCGTCTTGCGGCACCCGGGTCTTGAACTGCTGAACTACTGACCTTCCACAGCCTGCAGTTCAGCGTCTTAACCACTTGAGCCACCGCAGCTCTAACCATACGACAAGTAGGGTATTGTTCCTACGCGGATAATCATTTGCACCACACCAACCATGATGGGTCAGCGGAATTCTGTCAAGAGAATCTGTACTCTCTAGTTAAGGAGTCTTATTTATACAACTTAGGTGCTTGAACTTAAGTGTTTCCGTCAATGGGGGAAAAATGACCCACATCATACTCCTGTCCTCCATTGTGTCCTCAACAACAACCCTGTGAGGTAGGTTAGGCTGGGAGGCTGTAACTGGCCCAAGGTCACCCAGTGAGTTTCCATTGCACAAGTGAGGATTCGAACCTGTGTCTCCCAGATCCTAGTCCAACACGCTACCCACGACACCCTGCTGGCTGTCCGTTCAGAACGAATGAATCAACCTTTCATGTGCTCGTGCCCTTAAAGGACGCCTACTTTGTACACTAGCCAGAGAAGCCCCATCCTGAGCCAAAGGGATTTCTGGTTTGGCGTCTGCAGGATCATCTTGTTGGGTCTTGGCACTGCCTTCTCTTTGTGCTCTTTCCTCCTGGGATGCCTCTCAGATGGCTGCTTGGGGTTCGGTGGCTGTATATGTGTACCATCCATCTGCCCTACTTTCCCACAGCACGTGTCTCATGGACTGCATTCCCCGCTGTTTTTTTCCTTGGCTTTGTCCGGGAGACGCACTGCATGTGTTCAGTCGGTCAGCGTTTTCATACCATTGGCCACTGACACCCGCCTCCCCCCCCCCGCCAATGCTGCGGATCAATCCCTTGCTAAAAGGAAGCTTTGAGAAGGGTAGTGAGAGATCCGTGGCGACAGTACCCCCCCCCCCCGTTGGAGGCCATTTCCCTGATTTGCTCCTCCTGGTCTCCAAAGTTTTTGGCAGGTCAGACCGTTGACACATATTTACGAGGCTTTCGGGAAAGGGGAGAGCGCTTGTTTGCCGTATCCGCCAAGGACAGGAGAAGGAACTAGTTTAGCCAAGTTTAAAATCAATGAATGTTTTCGCCACGGCTTTCAGTAGGAGGCTGGTGCTACCTTGCGGGAGGACAAGACGCTCCTTCCGCAAGGGGAGGTTGGGCAGGGATTGGGCTGAGCTTTCAGGACCCATCGTAATAATTTCGGAGGGGGTAGAAGAAGAAGAGAAGTGATTGGATTTATACCCCGCCCTTCACTCGGAGTCTCAGAGCGGCTTACAAACTCCTTTCCCTTCCCTTCCTCTCCCCACAATAGACACCCGGTGAGGTAGGTGGGGCTGAGAGAGCTCTGAGAGAACTGTCCTTGAGAGGACAGCTGTGACAGGACTATGGCTTGCCCAAGGTCATCCAGCAGCTGTGAATGGAGGAGTGGGAAATCAAACCTGGTTCTCCCAGATTAGAGTCCGTGTACTTAACCACTACACCCAACTGGTGTAGTCTATCAGTAGGGTTGCCAATCCACAGGTGGGGCCTGGAGACCTCCTGGAATTATAACTGGTCTCCAGACTGCAGAGATCAGTTCCCCTGGAGAACGTGGCAGCTTCAGAGAGTGGACTTTGTGGCCTTGTTACCCCACTGAGGTCCCTCCCCAAGCCCTGCCTACCCCGAGCTCTACCCCCAAATTTCCAGGAACTTCCCAGCCTCGATCTGGCAACCGTAGCTCTTTTGCAGCAAAATAAAGCAGAATTCGGGGACCCCTTCTCCACGCCGCTGTGGAAGCTCGCTGGGTAACTTTGGGCCAGTCATTCCCAGCCTAACCTACCTCACAGGATTGTTGTGAGGATGAAATGGGGGAGAAGAGAACAATGTAACCTGCTTTGGGTCCCCATTGGCGAGAAAGGCGTGGTATGAATGAATTAAGTAAATAAATGTGAGGTTGCCACGCTTACAGGGTATCTGCTCACTGGTTATTGCACACTGTGGATGGAATTGTGTGCGGTGGGGGTGGGATCAGAACACGCTGGACCACAGGGCTCTTGCAACAGCAGTTGTGAGCGTGGTTGGCTGCTTCACATTCACATGATGACTCCTGGTTTTCACTCATTTTCCACAGGACGACCCATTGTTCTCATTCATTTCCCACAAGACGGCCCATTGTTTTCACTCATTTTCCACAGGATGACCCATTCTTCTCACTTATTTTCCACACGATGACTCATTGTTTTCACACATTTTTCACAAGATGACTCATTGTTCTCACTGGTTTCCACACAAGATGACCAATTGCTCTCACTCATTTTAAAACACTTGTTTGAATTAAACTTTCTGATGGAATTCACGGGTCGTCCCCTCACTCTTTCTCCCCCTCCCCCCAGGTGGCGTGATCCTGTATGTGGGCTCAACTGCAGGCTCCAGCCCCACCCCGGGCAGCCCACCCAGTGGATATCTGGTGCCTTCGCCCCAACACTCGCTGCCCTCTTCCTTGGAAGAGCTGACCCTTACCGAGATCGGGGCCATCAAGCCACAGACGGCCAGCTCCCCCTCCTCACCCAAGGTAGCCTTCCAGTTCCCCGAGGCGGTTCGCTATTCCAACAAAGGCCCGTCGCCTCCAACGCAGAGCCGAGTGCCTGCCGCCAAACAGAATGGAGCTACCGGCACCTTTACCAGTAAGTGACTCGCAATCTCTCACCTTCTTTGTTTTGGGGGGTGGGGGAACACAAGCCGAGGTATGCCTCTGGAAAGAGCTGAGGACCAAAACGCACATCCTCACATCTTTCGCTTTAAAAGCAAACGCAGTACGAACTCCTACCATTGTGTAGGAGTGTGGTTGGTCACCTTAGGGACCGTTAGTTTCCAGCAAGGAAGTCCCGGGAAGGGGCCAGTGGCTCAGTATCAGAGCATTTGCTTGGCGTGCAGAAGGCCTCCGGTTCAATCCCTGCTATCTCCAGTTAAAAGGACGGGGCAGCAGGTGATGCAAAACAGCCCTGAGTCCCTGGAGAGCCACCCCCATTCTGAATAGACAATACTGTCCTCAATGGACCGATGGTCTGATTTGGTATAAGGCAACTTCACGTGTTCATGTATGTTCAAATCACAAGGTGACCTTAGACGAGCCAGTCCCTTTCCCTATCTGCAATAAAAGCATGGTGATGTTGATCTGCCTCGCAGGGTGGTTGTATGGATTGAAAGAAGGTAATGTCTGCTTTGTGCTTTGAACATATTGAAAGGACTGTTATTCTCCTGGAGGCAGTCGCCGCACTTCTGCTACCCATCGTCCCCTCCCACCTGCCCAATGAATTACTGAAAATTGCCTATTGCTCCGCTCTTCAGCTGTAAGCAAGGCCAAGATTTCGGAACCTGCCATTTTCAAACATTTAGCAACGTTTCCTTTAATGTGTCTTTACAGCAAGCAAGTTATTACTCCCTGTTTTAAAGCTAGGGGGGGGGGGGATGAGTTTAGGTGTGCCTGAAGCCAGCTCTAGAGAATATGGAGGTCATACAGTGGTGGGACCCGAACCTTGTATTTTGTGGGTCATTCTCTAGCCCAAGGGCAAGCAACTTTTTTTGTATGGTCTCCTGTGGGGATGCTGATGAGCTGGTAAACAAAGCTGTATAGACAGAGAGAAGAGTTTTGCTTGCGCAGGCAAGTTGGGAGCTCCCGCAATGCCGCAGTTATCTCAGGAGTTCACCTTGGACCCAGCAGGGAACTGCACAGGTCCAGAGTGGAGAGTTACCCACAATTCCTCTCTCCCCTCTACAGAGACTGGAGGGATGGTGCTACTCTGCAAGGTCTGCGGTGACATCGCCTCCGGCTTCCATTATGGTGTCCATGCCTGTGAAGGATGCAAGGTGAGTTTGGTGGCCAGAGAGGGAGAGTAGTGGGAAGGAAAAGGGCCATGGGGAACATCAACAGGTATTTCGGAGGTGTTTCCTGGGTGCCTGGAGAAGCCTGGAGAATTTTTATTTCGAATTAAAATAGGGATATGGGGTGGAAAGGGAAACAGGGAGATATAACTGTTACACAAATTCTTAACTTATTCTTTGCAAGGACAGAGAGCATCAAATATAGAACACTTGACATAGACATTTACATATATAAAAAACACATATTGTTGGGATTCTGAGATTCAAGATCGATGGTCGTTTTGCAAACACAAGAGCCACATTAGTAAAAGAAAAATATCTTTACTACAAAACAAAATAAAGCAAGGGTAAGGCACTTTGGATAAAAGAAATAAAACAAAGGTTACATATTTGCAGTTACTTTCAGCACTATATACTAACAGCTACATCTTTCTATCTATCTGTTGGCTTCTAGAGGGGAGCTTCCTTTCTGCTTCACACAAAGAGCCATAAACCTTGTGAATACATGAATGCTAGATGAAAGCATTTCCACAAACAAGTTGTTAGTTGACCAATACAAAGGTTACAGGTCACTTCATTAGGGTAAGCAACTCCCACAAACTTTCCCCTGTAACGTAACATCCTGTTTCCTAACAACACTTAACTCTGTAATGACTGAAGTGTAAGCAACTTGAAACTCCAACACATATACACACACATATATATACAGACATATATATATATATATATATATATATACACATACATACATACATATACATATATATTTATACACATACACACACTTATCATTAAAGCCTAGAATTAGTACCATTTGTTACTATTAATATTGTCTGCTCGACATTAAATGTTATGTCCCTTTACATCTTAATACTACTATAGTTGTCATAATCAAACTATAATCAAAAAGGCAAATAATATATTTCAAGAGCATTTCCAAAAATAAAAAGTATAAATAGGTTCATATAGGATTATTTCAGAAAATACTTACACTTATACCATTATAATATTACCTATAGCAACCTTAGTTGTATTAGTGCCTAAGCCATTGTTATATTGATGGATCCAAAAAAATTACATCACAGTAGCTTTAGTACAAATCACTCATTTTTCATCTTTACTTATAAGCATAATATTCCCCCTTTTTTTCCCAAATTCTTTGACCAGTCTTTTATTTATATAAGAGAAGCAAACATTGTCCTTCGCCTTTTTTTTCTTAAATAAAACTGCAACAGTGAAGATGATAAAAGATCCTTTTTTTACAACTTTGGGTTGGATCCATACCAGATTTTCTGCTCATGTAAGGCACCTGTCAGGGGAACAGAATGTTCCTGTCTCCCCCCCCCCCCCCGGAAACATCCCCCATGAGTTTCTCAACCTTGATCTGGAAACCCTGAACCTCCTGAACCTGACTTTCATTTCCCCAGAAAGCACTTTCCTGGGGGGGAGGTTTGCAGCTGGAAGAGGGAATTGATGGAACTTGACTCCCTTCCCTTCTGTTCGCAGAAAATGTAGTCTGCATGCAACCCACTGAGTACTGCAGCAGGCACCCAAATCCTTCATTTCCCCATATAACCCTCAGTCTTAGGTATGCTTCCAGAGACCAGTCCATGGTGATTATTATAGTCTCTGGCTGCAGATGGGAAGGGCTGTGCTTCGCATGTAGAAGGGTCCAATCCTGGCATCTCTAGTTAATAAAGATTCTGGCAGTAAGTGATGTCCCTGACCCAGAGGTCATTTCGGGGGGGGGATCGCGGGGGATCGCAGTTCCCCCGGGTGAGGTACGGGGGGCGGGCAGGAGAAGAGGGAGGGTAAGTTGCTTCCTCCCTGCCTCTCCCCACCCCTGCCTGCCTGGGGCCAGGGAGGGCCTTCCTTGCACTCCCTCTGGCCTTGCAGGTCCACCGCCGGGCCCCTCATGGGGCTCGGCAGTGGAGCTGCAGGGCCGGTGGGGGGCGGGGTGTGTGGCCTTATGACACACGTCCGGTGATGTCAGGGTGTGTGGCCTTATGACACACTTCCGGTGATGTCAGGGGGTGTGGCATATGCTAATGAGTTCCGCTAATGAGTTCCCCTAGCTCTTTTTCTACGAAACAGCCCCTGCCCTGACCTGAATGGCCCAGGCTAGACCAATCTCACCATATCTTGGAAGCTAAGCAGGGTCAGCCCTGGTGAGTACTTGGATGGGAGACCTCCAAGGAATACCAGGGTCGCTATACAGGGGCAGGCAATGGCAAACCACCTCTGATCACCTTTTGCCTTGGAAACCATATGGCAACTGTGACTTGACATCACTTTCAGCCACCACTAAGTGATGGGAGAGACCTGAGAACTGCTGCCGGCCAGAGTAGACAATGCTGTCAATACCAAGGGTCCAACTTGCCAGTTTGGTGTAGTGCAGTGTTTGGTGTAATGCAGGGGTGGCCAAACTGTTTGGCCACCCCTGGTGTAGTGGTTAGGCGCGTGGACTCTAATCTGGGAGAAGTGGGTTTGAGTCCCAACTCCTCTATATGCAACCAGCTGGGTAATACTGGGTGCGCAACAGTTCTCTCAGAGCTGTTCTCTCAAGAGCAGTTCTCTCAAGAGCTCTCTCAGCTCACCTACCTCACAGGGTGTCCTCTTGTGGGGAGGGGAAGGGAAAGGAGATTGTAAACCGCTCTGAGACTGCGATTGAAGGGCGGGGTATAAATCCAGTCTCTTCTCTCTTCTGCTCTCTTCAGAAGCCAACTTCATGTGTTCGTGTCTCGTGTGAACTTCTCAGCAACCAGTTGATGTCTAAAATTCCCTGTGGAAATGTTTTGATTCTCAGCCTCCTCCTCCTCTAGTTGGGTTGAATTAGTGGGACACTGTACCATAGTCCTGCCCCTTTAAATATGTTTGGGAAGGGGGTGGTGGTGGGAACTGGCAGAAAAGGTGAAAAGGATGCATTCATTATGAATTCTTTTCTGTCTCTGGGTGGGCTAATTGCTTTGCCATCCGTCCTGGCTGGCGCTTGAGGGGAAAGAGACCGGGAATTAACTACCGCTAAATTTTCCCCTAGAAATAATTCTGACACCTTCATCTGCAATCTTCTAGAAAGGGGGTCTCAGGAGGAACTAATATAAAACCACTGAACGAAAGTCAGGCTTGCAGTGAAATCCTAAACAAGGTTAAGCCCTTTTAAGTTCATGGAATTCAATGGGCTTAGAAGGACATAACTTTGCTTTGGACTGCAGTGTTCGCCTCCCATCTGGACTGAATGCGATTTCCATAATTGCCTTTTCCAGATTTGTATTATTGTTCTCACCCTATTTAGAAAAAGATATTGAAGCAGGAAT